>NC_031773.1:37651465-37850811 GCF_001522545.3 Parus major | reverse complement strand
CCGCGCCCGCGCCGGGCCCCGCCGCCGCCATCGCCACCGACACGTGACCGCGCCGTCACGACACGTGACCCCGGCGCGCGGCCGGATTAAGAGCGCGCGCGGGGCCGGGACCCCGCCTTGTGACGTCACAGAGCCCGGCCCGCGCCGGGCCCCGCCGGGCCGCTCTGCGCCCTCAGCATCGCGGCGGCCCGTGCGCGATGAGCCGCCCACCCTTGGGCACCTTCTCCGCCCCGCTCGCCTCCTCCTCCCACGGAGCCACCCTCCTCCTCCGCCCCCTCTCCCTGCCAGCCTCCTCCCCGCCCTTCCCCGCACTCCACGCCGGTGCCGGAGCCGCGCGTCACTCGGGCTCCAGCCCCGCCGCAGACATGGCGACACTGACAGCGGTCCAGCCGCTCACGCTGGACAGAGGTAAGCGCGGCTGCCGCCGCTCCCCGGCTGCGCCTCCCCGCCCGCCCTGCCCGGGGGCCACCGCAGCAAGCGCCGGGTCTGCCCCCGCAGCTCCGACGCGGCTGCCGCTGCCGCGGAAGCGCTCCGGCCCCGCAGTGCCCGGGGCCGCGGTGGCGGGGGCAGCAGGGAAGCGCCTCCCCGCGGGGCTCAGGTGGGCGGCGGGAGAAGGTCTGAAACGGAGGAGATAAAACTTTGTGCGGGCAGGGGCCGGGATGGGGCAGGTATCCCGCCGCGGATACTGCCGCGGGCGCAGGACGCGGCTCCGCGATCAGCTCTCCGGTCCGGAGGCGCTCCTCGGCGCCGTCCCCGCCCTGCGGGGCTCCCCGTGTGCGCCCCCCGCCGTGGCTCGGCGCCGAGGCCCCGCGTCGCCACCCCCGCAGGTGGCTCGGCGGGGGATGCTCGGCGGCGGGGCAGCGCCGTTCCGGCAGAGTCCGGGAGCCCGAACCTCTCGACGAGAGCGTCGTTTGCCGGCAAAATGCGGCTTTTTGGGGGGCTTGCGCCGGGGTGTGCGGGGAAGGGATCCGTGACTGCAACTTGTTCGTCCGCATGCAAAAGAACGGTTCTGCGTATTCCCGTGCACAGCTACTCGGTCCGGCTGGGGAGAGCGTTGGTGTTTGGGCAGCCTTGAGGCTGTGTCAGTAACCCCATTTAGGGAGCGTAAGAGGGTGCTGAAATCTTGAAGTTTACTATTCAACTTTTGCCTCCAGGCTGTAAAAATTGAACCTCTCTCCCTTGCAGTGCAGTTATTCCCGTAACATGGTTTACCAGAATCCTATGATTTAGATTTCTGTGTCTTACAAGGGAGAGCAATTTTGCTCCTACCACTCCATTGAGTCCATCAGCTCCCAGTACAGCATTCTGAAGTGCCAAGGTGTCCTTGTTCTTCACACCCAGAGGCTTCAAGGGGCTCCCAGTCCCTGTAAATCTTGTACTCTTGAAAGCATCATTGAAGCCAACACCTTGGGATTTTAAGTGTTTGGGGTTTTTTTTCTGAAGGATTAAGATGGTTTGTTGAAGTAAGATGGAGTTTTGTTTTTGTTTTTTTTTTTTCTGTGAATCCTATGCAAATGAAACACAAACTCAGTTTCAAAATTATAAAGGAAGGGTAGGCACCTTTTCTAGAACCCAATTGAGAGCAAAACAGCCCACAAAGTACTCCAAATACAGTTTGCTGGGCTTAGATTCCAGCATTAGTAGAAAGGGAAAAGCTAAAGTTATTTTTACTGAAATAACAAAGTGTTAGCCTGCACTTTAAATTAAACTGCTCAGAAATCCACTGTGTAATCTACAGTTTCACCCTAATACTGTTTTCAGTAAGCAGGACAAATCTACTTTCTGGCAAAGGGTTGAACAGATGGCAATCCATTAGCAAACCTGACTTTTCAAAGGAAATATTACTATTTTGGAATTATACGTCCCTTTTTGTAAAACTATTCTTTAAAAATTCCAGAATACACAAAAATGCAAATTAGTCCTAATTTAAATATAAGCATCTGTTGTCTGTGTCCAAGATATGCCTAATCATTTGGCAGGCATGCCAATGTTACAGTCTCCCTGGTTGTCAGCCATGGCTGGTATTAGTGTGAGATAAAACATCACAGAGTGATAGGGTGTGATGTGCAAAACAGAAACACAGGCAAGAGGAAATAGATTTAAATAGCACACCTTGCCTGCAGAAGGCCATTTCATCAGAGGGGTACACTTCATCACTTGTAACATGCTGCTCCATCAGCTGTAGAGGATGGGCTGAAGCAACTCCAGAAGCAACTAGACTAAGCCAGTGCTTCCAAATATTTCCTCTGTAGTCTTTCTTTCACAGTCATGGGAGAGGGAAATTTCTACATACTGAGATTTTCTAGATTCCTGCTGCTTTGGTTAAAGCAGATGAGTCATGTTTACTGTCACTATGCCTTGCACCTCTCTGCTGTGGTCAAGGCATAGCCCTGAACAGTCTTGTACCCTCATATGAATTTCACCATGTGCCACAGGGAGCTCAGCACAGCAAGAAAATTGGGAGTATTTCAGGGGAGGTCGTATTGTTAACCTTGTGTTTCTGGGGGAATTACTGCTTGATCTCTGTCCAGGAGGTGTTCTGCATTCCTCCTTGTTATGGGTCACTGACATGGTAAAACATCATAAGGATATATACATTAGAAATCTGAATTATGCTCTGATATGGTCTCCTCTTGGACAAAATATATTGACTGTATTCTAGTACATAGATGGGAGCTTCCTTAAAGCCTGACGTAAATGGCATTCGTAACCTGCACTGTAAAATGAATTACCATTTAAAGGTGAAGGGCATGGGGTGTGTGAATGATTGAGAGCCAATTATATTCTGGAAGATTACTTCAGTCCAAAGCACAGGAATTAATTTCCTTAATTCCTATCATCATGTGCCTTTCTACCTGCACAAATGTGTGCAAGTTTCCATTAGGGCTTTTTAATATGTAGAACAAGTTCACAAAATAATGGAAATTTTAATCACTTACAATTTAATCTCTAAGGCTTTTGCCTGACCTTTACGTGGTACTCTGTTGGGAATAGGGGAAGAAATCATCAACTGTTTCAGGAAGGGAACCTAAGGCACTATAGGGAGGAGTGGTACCACTTAGTGGAAGGTGGCATTTGGGAGCTTTGGGAGAGGAAAGTGCCTGCTGGGTGTCTTCCAACAGCCAAGTGAGTCTTCTCTCAGAGAAAGTGCTCCCTTCCTACCTTTATTGCAAATGTCTTGCACCCTGAATCGATAGCACCCTATCAGTAATCCATCCAGTGTCCATGAGGGCTAATGGTGGAATTTTCCAGGCAGATTCAAAGCTTAAACCTTCGAGATACAGGGAGCTAATACCTTGTTTCAGGTTGAGACAAAGTTACAGTAATGTCTTCAATAAAATTACAAGCAAAAAACCAGCAAACTTGAGATTTTATGTTCAAGGTCATGGATTTTGAAGTACATTCCCAGCTTAAGTTACCTTCATTAAAAAACCCAAAATGGTCACTTCAGTCCAAAAGAGAAATGTTTAAAAACACCTAAAGAGTTACTTTTCGCTTCTTCCATAGGTCTGTCTTTAGTAAGAACTTTGTTGACACTGGTTACAGACAGCTCTGGTTGCAGTTAGCTGGCATTTCCCAACAGTGTTTATTTGTACTGGCATGCCTCTCATCACATCTTACTGCCTTTGCCTCTCCTCTCAATGTCCTTTGTCTTCCACAGCACCTTCCCTCGCATGCTGCCTTCTGTTGCCTTGCTCTTCTCAAAGCCCTGGTGCAGTTAACTCCATTGCTCTGTGCATTGTCCTTAATCTTTATCCATTTTCACTGTTCAGCAGCCCAATTTCCTCTTCTAATCCTCAATTCTTCTGCTGTCTGGTGACTCTCGGCCTCTCACCAGCCTGACATTGTCTCAAATGCTGCATACAGATCTAGCAACAATGTTCTGCTTTACTCCAAGCGCAGTGTCATCTCCCCCAGCCAGTTTAGCCTCCTCACGGTTATGTGAAGACCTCTTGGGAGTTCCTGTGTGCTGCAGGTACACGTTCTAAGCAATGAGAAATTAAATGAGCTTGTTGTGGGTGGGATCACTTAGACTGTTTTAGCACAGTCTGATGAAAGGATTTTCTGCAAGTTCCATTACCCTCCTGGAAATATTTTAGAAGGGAATAGATTTCTTTGCTTCCCTTGGCACACATTTAAGGAGTGGTCATACGGAGGCCTGCAAATTGAAGGAGGCATCTTTTTAGCTATGCATTATAGATGTTCCTCTCTATCTGTACTTTTTTATTTGACTCAATGTCCGACGTATTTTTCATAAACCTTATCTTAATTCAAATTTCACTTGTATTCTTCCTTACAAGATGAAAATTGCTTCAAAAGAGAACTGACCATATATTTTCTCAAACTGCTGCAAAATCCCAGTCCCAGTTCCTCTGAATGGGATCATGAAAATGGCAGTTTTAAAAGGGTGCGTTCTTGTTTTTGAAGATACACCATTAGCCTATACAAAGACCATTTCCTGATCAAGAACAAGGGAATATCTTTTCATATGAAGGGGGACTTCCAGCTGCCTTTGTTTAGTAATTCATGTAGACTATATTTTTCTCTAGTTACTATTCATGTCACTGATAGTTTCACTTCTTAATGTGACTGAGGGGAAAAGAAACTTGAATAAGCTAAATATACAGTGCTGATACTTTAATCCCTATAAAGTTTCATAACAAGGTCATAGCTATTGGCTATTGATGAACTAATTTCTCTTGATTTCAAATACATCCTTAGAAATTGAATGACTTTATGCTGTTTGGCTGTAATGTGTAACTGAGTTCTGTAGTTTTTCACAAATTCAAGCAAATATTTTTCCAGTGGAGTGGGTATCCCAAAACTTCCTGAAAATCCAAGTATAGAGCACAATCAAGAATATCAGTGGGCTTGGAATTGCCATCAGCTGTTAGACAAATTTTAGATGTGGTATTAGATGGCACCTGACCATTAATATATGTGGGTACTTGCTAGAGTACTCCTCCTTCCTTCATATCTTCTTGTCATTTTTTTTCTCATTACGTCCTCATAGCCTACATATCTGGGGATTTTTTCTGCATCTGTGCCCATATATGTGTATAAAACAGAAATTGTATCGAATGTAAGTTGCATTAGACTGTGCATATATTATTATAATGTACATTATCTTGGGAAAAAAATAAAACATACTCATCAGGAAGAGAAAATCAGATTCATAAAGTGTGTAATACAGTCCTTGACAGGGGAGCAGCATAAAGCCAGATCTCTTTTGCACAGGGTGAAGCCCTGTGGAGCAGTGCTAAGTGATGTGCTGTTCCCCGCCTGGCTGCCTGTCTGTCATGGGGATGTCTTCTCTTGCTCTTCAGCCTAGCATGCTAAAATTGAAAAATCCTTCTCCAAGTGCCACACACTTCAAGTCTAATATTTCCCTTCTTGATGTGCCAACTGAGGGCATGTAAATAACCAAATTCATTCTTCCAAGAAAAAAAAAGTCTATTGTTTGTAGGGGCAGAAAAAAAAGTGACAATTCTAGTTTCAGGCTAAAATGATTTTTTACATCAGTATGTTACCATTTATTTGATTTTTTTTAAAATGTGTATTTCTAACAGGATGGATTAAGGTAAGTGGGTTGAGACAGTGGTTTGTGAGTGTTGAATGGGATGCTTTATGAGGATCTTTCAGCTGAAGCATTGGTTAGTTAGGTGTGTAGTTCAGCTGGGCCACATGAACTTTAGAGCTGAAGTGGAAGCAAATACATGTTCATGAGTGATGTAAAAATACATGGGCTTAAAATTTAGTACACTTGTCCAGTTTAAATGTCTCTGTAGAGACTACTTGAAGAGGTGCTGGGGCACATGGGAGCTCTGTGCAAGATGGGATTTGCCTGAGATGGCTGGGCACCCACAGGAACACATCTTTTAGGTTGAGCTTCCCCTTGCAAGTAGGGCCTTGTCCTTCAGCCCAGGGTGGTGCATGGTGACATGGAAGCTGGGAGCTGCACCTGTATGCAGACAGATGGAAGCATCTTCTACAAAACTCATGGCAGCTTTTAACATTAAGTCACCTTGAAGTGTAGAGGGGAAAAACCTAAATTCTCAGTCATGTTGCCTTCAGAAACATGCAACTAATAAGAAGGCAGAATCTGCAGAAGATGGATGTGCTTTCAGGACAGGTTTGTGAGGCACCTTCAAAACTGATAGCAGTGCAGGGATCTTCCTGCTATCCCCAGATGAAAATGTTCTTTATGCATGGTAGCAGTGAATGAATCATTTTAGTCTACCTGAATGTATCCTTCATAGAGGAAAATGGTACAGTGAACTCTCATGTATCCTGCTTTTGACTCCCCTAAGAGCACCTCCTATGACAAGCAGTTGTAGGATTCACCATTTGCAACAGGTTGCAAGAGCACTAGTGATTGGAAGGCATGAGGAATACTATTTTCTATGTTGTAAATATATACTCTCTAGAGATAATGTTGAAAATGAAGAATTTATTTTCTAACTAACATCCCTGTGCTAGGTCATACATATTTCAGTTTCACACTGAAATGTCTGAGTGACATTTTTATAACTTCAGAAAAACATGTTAAATTTTGATGTAATTGTAAATAAACAATTTTCTTAATTCCATCTTATTGCTTGAGTTGGACTTCTCTGATGATGTTGCCAGAAATAAAGTTTTTTTAAAAATGTAGCAAGTGAAGTCATAAGCTTTTTGTAGATTATTTGTCCTTTGAGTTCACTGTTTCAGGACACGTATGTGCCAATTTCTCCTTAACATAGATGACCCTCATGCAAGTGCAGAAAAATATAAATACAAGTTTTTGTCTAACTTGTGTTATTTGAATACAAAATACTGTTCTTAAAGGTAATGCAATGGAATTTGAAATGTGAATTAAGTAAAACTATCAATTCCAGTTATTTGTTAGAAGCATAAATAATGAGAAGGAACAATTTAAGAGGAGAGCAAGCTAAGTCAATGTTTTGAAGCACATAACTCTAAATCTGTGAGTTTCCATCATATGGAAGGCAGATTCACAAAACATTTGTTTTACATGATGCATTTTTGACATTTTTAAAAGTAGTATTTACTGATGTGCTTTGAACTGTACATGTATGTATAAATCCAGGCATTTTTAAAGTTAATCTCAGCTTAATCTTCTTTTGAGACATTTACTGAAGAATCAGGCTCTGAATGAGAAACATTCAACTGTTAATTCTCCATTCAGATGAGAAGATTTGATTGATAATTTTTACATATACACACATTTACATATAGTAACAGTGTTTTCCTGAGTATAAACCTGAGTATAAACCACAATGTATGTATAAGCCACAATCTTGGATCTTAGAGATGTTAAATAAAGAGGGAGATGTATGTACATATTTGAGAACTTGTTTTACTAGGGTCCAAAAGGGACTGGTTAAATAAACCTCAAATTTCTCAAATGCAACTTAGCTAAGCTACCAGGAAATGCACACATATTCTCATAATGTGTTGTTACTCTACTTCTTCTTTACTAATAATTATAAGAAAAAAGAGATTAAATAATTTTGAAATTTTCTAATTTTTAGAAAAAAGAGATAAAAAAAATTAGATTAGAATACCATACATCAAGAAGTGATCAGAGAATGATCGTTCTTTATTTTTTAAAAGATGGAACAGTGAAGTATCTATGGATACACAGAGCATCAAAGCATTGATTTTGTTTCCGTTCAAACAGGGATAATTGTAGAAGAGTTTTGCTGAAAATGGCCTCTTAATTTATTTCTCCTGAACCAAACTTACATTTTACTGGTTCTTTTCAGTAAAAACCCATGTTTAATCACTAATCCTTCACATCTACTAACTTTTTAATTTTCTATTTCAAGCATGTCTTCTGAAAAAGTAAATCTCCTAGACCTTAAGGAATCAATTTGCCTACAATCAGTTAAGCATTGGGGAAGAACGTACTTGAAACAGATTAGGTGGATAACTGTGGGCATCAGGAGCAGTCCTAGCCCTCAGAAATGGATTTATCATCATCGCTTCACTTTTCAATAGACTTGGCAGCTGTGTTTTTGTGAAACAGTACTTACTGTAGCAAAAAGATAATATAGCTGTTCTTTGTTCTACAGAGACAGACCAGAGAAAGTTGAGAGGGCGTGGTGGCTTTCAAATCTATGAAGCAGTCATTGGAAAAATAGGTAGTTGTATGTTTGATCTCCTCTGTAGCCTGACAGTCTTGTAACATGATAGTAATAGCTATGAAGTTCCTATACATCACCTTTGCATCCTACTGGTACAGCTATGTGAAGGTGTGTGCCTCTCTTATCTTAGGTAGACACCTTGGAAAATCAAGCTGCAACCTGAGAGGAGTTCTAGTACTCCTGTTTCAATTATTGGGGTCATTCAACACATAGGACACCAAGCAACAGAACTGCAAAGGTGACAGCGAGCTCTCTGTTTCACATGAGTTTTCTGTTTCAAGGTTTTGTTTGTAACTTGCTGCAGCAATTCAACAGTCACAGATTTCTTCGAAAATCATATTTGTTCCAAAGTTGAAAGCTAACAGTGATCAGTTGTTGAAATCTGCCAGCAATGAATGTGTACTGCCTTGTTTTGCAGGGATTTATTAACAAAGGATTTTATTTATATCACTTTCCTCTTGCTGTTGTCGGTTTTCACCTACACACTATGAAAGAAAGGGTTTTTTTTTCCTTTCCTGAGAAATTACTAGGATATAACCAAGTACCAGAGAGATTCAGTCTGCAAAAAGCAGTATCATTAAATCCACTAAAGTTTAAGACAGAATATTAACTCTCTTCTCATTACCTAAACCTACAAATAAAGTGTTAAATGTGTGTATGTAATTATTGTGTTGCATTCATTGTTTTGCACAAATTACATATTTTCACTGTTGTCTCATTGGACTCTCATACCATGTAGGAAAATAGAAGATAAAATTCTGATTCTAGACTTCAAGTAACAATTTGTATTGTCACTATGTACACTTGCCAGTAGCCCACAGCCATCTTTCTCATCTTTCTGGTAATCACATGAAGAGATTTAAGGCTAAGATTAGCTGGAGAGATAAGAACTGAGGGGAGGCAGCGGGAGATTCTAGTAATGACATACGAGCAGAAAAAAAGTGAGAGTTACTGCTTTGGCTCAAACACAGTGCCTGTTGTGAAGGAGAATTAGCATCCCTAAGTTAACCCTACCTCCCTTTGTGAGACACCTGTTGGGTCCTTTTTTCGCCCCTCTTCCTGTATTCTTCCCTGCCAACAAAAATCCCTGTGATGCAGACTAAGAGCACACGCTGGAAGTCGCAGTGTGGGAAAGGCATGAGGTTGCCCATATGGCCAATAGTTTTGTTTCGTGTTGCTCACATAGTGTGTATAAATACCTGATTTTGCTTAGGTAGGGGAGCAAGAGAATGGATTTTAGCTAAGAGAAAAGTGTGTTGTTTTTCCTTCTGTTTTTCTTTCTTCAGGCTAGCTTATTCCTTGTAATAATTTCTCTTTTCTGTTTCTAGTTTAGGCAAATTTTCAATTCCTTCACTGATTTGAATTCTTTTCCTCTTGAGGAAAAAAATACTATATACTTGAGGTTTGAAACACAAAAGTAAATACTATGTCTGAATCATCAGGTTATGTAAATGTATAAACCTTGTATTTTTCTTTTAATCTGGGAACAGAATCTCTATATTGTTTACATTTGCTGTTCCAGCCAAGCGTCCAGAGTGCTTTTGTTTAGTGTTTAAAGGAGCTTCATGCCAGCATTGTGAGCAGTGTCTGCCGACGCAGAACTGATCCTACAAGATCAAGTGATGTGATCAAGAGACACAGAGGCTGATGAAGTTATCAAGGCATCACTTTACCTGATGTTTATTGCTACAGGAGACAGCAGGAAGTTTCCTTGCTTTCACATAGTTCAGTTTGTAGGAACTTGCTGAATTCAGGTTTGGTGTATTCACCATACTAAATTTCTCAGCAAGTTACAGCTTTCCTTCAAAGGATTTTTTTTTTTTTTGCTGTTATTTCACAGTTTCAAGAGGTCAGACAGAACATCATTTCATATGTCCTGTGTGGATAAATAACTGCTTTAAACACCTGCAATCTCTATTTTTTAAATAAATGCTTTCATAAAGATTAAGAATTTAAATAACACAAAGTCAGAAACTACGGAATACCTTGCTTCCTGCAAGGAACAAGTGTAAAATAATAAATGCTTGTATATTCCTTATATAAATAATATATACTTATTTGAATACAAAATAAACTTAATAAAACTGTTGTCTTTTTGTAACATATTTGTACCCAACTGTACCAAGTCAAAGAGAAAGCATCAAAATCATGTCTCAACATTTCTATTCATCAGTAAGTGGGTAACTGTAAATCATAGTTATGATCACGAAGCACAGGTATGACAAAACATTATAAAGTCAAAACTGCATACAAAAGAAAAAAATTTTACCTTTTAAAAAAAGGATTTTTATCTTCCTTTCCCTCTTTTCTACAGCTAATTTAGGGGAAAAAAATCACAAGATTTTGTTGTAAGTACTGCATTAGAAAATACCATATTTTTCAATGCTCTTCTGTTCTATGTTTAGATCTTTTATCTTAAGGGATAACTTGGTGTCTTGTTTTCACACCAATGCCATGTCCAATGTCTTCTATACAAAGCAGTGGGTGCTGTCAAATGTAAAGGTGTCGTTCCGATTGGGAACGGCTGAAAAGAACGACACAGACTCTCAGGGAGTCAGAACAAGAGGATCCTTTAGTTTATTGCTAGCAGGCCTGCTTTATAGACAGATACGTGGAAAGTACAGAAAGGAAACTCTTATTGGTTAGTAAACTGCTACATTACCATCATTGGTCAGTGGGGTACACCACCCCCCTGACTTTCTCCTGCAAGGAAAACAAGGAACACATAACAACACCTGCAAGGTTGTTTTGTGTCCCTGAGGATTGTTTTAATTCTTTCCTATGTCTTTCCCAGACTGTTTTCTCAGGACCAGCCTGAGAAGCTGTACGGCCTGTAATACGTACAGGCACTGTCAGAATTTAGCATCCATATAAAGGGTTGTTGTAGCTGTAATTTCATCTTTCTCACAGATGGCAAAAGCTTCTGGTGATAATTCTCAAACTCGTATTTATGCACCTCCTCATCCTAATTGCTTTAGAAATTGCAATGAAACTAATAATTTGGAAGAAGAAAAATTATATCAGTGTTTGGAAATTATTAGGCTTTAAGGTTAAATTTGAATGCTCCTCTTTGAAAATTCTAATTGCGTTATTGCTCTTCAGGCCTCGAATTAAGCCAGTGAAACTCATCTTATTGAAATGATCCTGAATTATCCATTAATTTTTGCTTTACCATTCTATGATTTGTTATTATTTCTTTAAAAATAAGCACTGGAAATGTGGCAGTATCATGACACTTTCTCTAAGTAACTGTTGAACTCTTAATAGCTCTAGGTACTCTACAGATCAATTTCACACATGCACGAGCAAATCAAACCTGAAATTTCTGACAAAGATGCTCCTGTGACTTACTCATGTGAAGGCTTCAAGGAAAAAATTGGACTAGTTCTGTCTATGGACAGTAATAAATATGCTAAGGAGATTGACCAAAGTAAAGCAAATACAGTTCTCACAGTTGGCCTTCATGCTATGGAAACCCCTAGCTCTGGACAAGAATAGAAATCACTAATCAAAACTTAGTAGAATAATAAGCAGGGCAAGATTACTTAAGACATTGCAGACATTGTAAGGTTCAGAGAACACAAGGAGCATATTTTTTCATTTAGGGGGAACTTTTGAATATTGTATTTGAGTGAGCTAAACAGAATATTCAGGAGCAGTTTGCCTGAAATGTCACCATTTCAGTGTTTGCCCAAACCAGCCAAAGTGACTGAAGTATCTGAAGAGAGCACTGAATGTCACTGAACTGATGCTGGATTGCAGGGTCTCAAGACAGTTTGCTGTCTGATCACAGATGGCACTGTGTGGTGATTTCACATTGACTGACATTTGGGGAAAAAGTAAGAAAACACCCACAGAAGTGATTTTTTGACAGAAGCTGCTGGGAGCTTCCTCTGTACATAGTGAAGACCAACAGCTGGTTAGTTCTGAGAACTGTCAACATTTTGCACCATTTAGAAATTAGATCTGCATCTGTGAGATTCACATTTTAAAAACATCGAGCCCAGGAAATCTCTCTGCTTCTGGCCTCAAAAGGTATCGGAGCTCTGGTGAGGCCAGCCCTGATCCCCTGCGGTCTGTGGGGCCTGGGAGAGGCCGGGCTGGACCCCAGTGGCTCTCCTGGGCAGGGGATGGAAGCTGTGGGGCACCGACTCCAGGCTGGGCTGGGTCACGCCTGCTGACATCTTGCCAACAGTAAGCCTCACCCCAGCCTGCATTGATGGCTCCAGGCCCAACCAGGACTGCCCACCCCTCACAGCAGCTGCCAGGCAGAGGGAGGGGCCCAGCGTGGCCTGAAATCCATCATCTTGTCTGCAGTGGCCCCATCTGCAAGCAACTCTTTGACTACACAGATGAGACCTGCAGATCTTGTTCCTCTCTTCAGGGAGAGAAAAGGACAGAGTGACGACATGTAGAGTGACAACACGAAAACACCAAGGGCAGTGAAGAAAGACTCTAGCCTCAGATGGAAGGACAATGAGGAGATGCCGAATGGGGCTGAAATATTCTTTTGGTAGGGCCATGGAGATGGACAATGATATGCTGAAATATCTCCTTTAATTCATGAGAGAGTATGGGGAGATGAAGTATTCAAACTAGATCTAAGGCATCCATTGATGAAGCCAAGCAGATGTTTGAGTAGCTGTGATCCCATGAGACGCTTGAACAGAGAGATGAGAGCTGATGAAGACCCTTTGCCCCCAGGGAGAGAAGAAAACCTCTGTTCCCAGAGATGATCACAGAGACAGATAAAGGGAACCTTTGAACAACTTGTCCTTAAAATAATACCCCGTGAGTTCATGGCCCTTGGACACAGCTCTAGGAGGGCTGTGAAAATGGGAGGGATTTCATGATATAGAACTCTTTCTCGGTCAGCTGCTATCCGTGGAAATGAAAAGCTGCAAGAAAACTTTCTTGTGGAGAAGTCTCCATGGCATGACAAGATAAAACCCCTCTCCCTACAAAAACTGATGGAAGACTATTGTATAGTTGGTACTGCTTTAACATCCCAACATAGGTTAACATAGGTTTTGTCTCTATGTGGTCATTTGGGAAAGGAAAAATTTGGGCAGGGGGAGGTAAGATGTTCTGGAGGTTTTATTCTGAGCCTTCTTATTCTTTTAGTCCTGTTAATAAAGTTTCTTTATACTCTTTAAGTTTTAAGCCTTTTTTGCCCTTAAACCACTGCACACTGCTTTCCCTGCAAATAAGCTGTGTCCTTTCTGTAAGTTATTTTGCAAAACATCTCAGACCTCTCAGACCAGCCTGTCTTGTTCCTTGATGCTGCCAAAGCTGCCGGAAAAACTGTGGTTTATAACACTGCCCTGGGTTGTGCAACGTTGTGTCACAGGCTCTGTGTCTGTGAAATGGACTGAAGTAGAGAACTTGGATGCGTGTGGTGTGCTTGAGAAGCTAGAGCCAAACTGAATCTGAGCACAGCTCAAACATATAGACTAAAACCAAGTCAGATGATTAGCCAGAGATAATGAGACCGCCCCAGGTTTTGGGGGAATGTATTTAGAAACTCATGGGGATTTACCCTTAATGTTGTTGAGGGCAGTCATCTCACATCAGGCAAAAATGAGAGAGACAGACATACACTCAATTATAGCTCATGATTTCCTGATTTTTTCTCATACATTAAGAAGAAAAAAAAAATCCATAAACTAATTACTTGCGGCATTTTTAAATGCTTTAAATCAAAACCACATTGTCCTGCCTTGTAATGACACTTCTCTTGTCAAATACAACTTTTCTGTGGTACAATGTCTCCTGGACCACATGGAGATAAAGTTGCATGAGTCTTTATGTATCTGGGTAGTGAGAGTGGGTTTCATCATACCAATGTAGATGTCTGATACATAGGATGCAGGCATTTACATCTGAGGTAATCATCTAGTCTTCCTTTATAGTCAGCAAAGGGACAAGGCACTCCAGAGTATGATTCATTTTGTGTGAAGTAGGTCAGATGAATTGTAGCCTCAAAGTGTCTGTTCTTCCTCATTGACTGTAACAGCAGTTGAGGGTGAGTCCCTGAGCTGTCCGCATCTACGTCAAAAGTGTGGCAGCTGAAACCCTCACCACAAGATGAGTCAGGAGAACTCTGTACAGTTGTTCTTTGTTGTTTTAATTTATGTATTCATAGTAATATTTAACCACAGGACTTTAAAGTGACAATGCATTAAACCTGCAACTGCTACCCATATAATCTAAACCAGAGTGTGAAAGCACTGGCAGTATTATTATTAATTAAGATTACTCTTATTCTTGCTTATTCTTATTAATTTGAATAGACCTTAAAGATGCATACTATGAAGTGTTAAATGATATTTCTATTTTCCAACAGTTTAGCTCATTGCTCCCTGTACATCGAGTGTGATTTACCATGGTGAAGTACATCTTTAAGCTTACTGATTAGCATGAAATTTGGGCCAAGACAAACATCAGTTTAAATGAGAAAAAATTTTTTCTTTCCCTCAACATATCTAAACTCTCCAGATTAGACTAAATAAACAAATTTATGGAAGGACTTCCGAATTTAAGAGAGCACTGTGCTGATAGCGAGGTACCAAAGAGGTGAATGGAAGCATATTGGACATTCTGGTATTGTAAGAATAAGACTTGCCATGTTGTAGAAACCAGTGGCTGACAGCCGAACTCCAGTAATACAAAACATTTTCCAGAGATAGACACTGAATTTTATCCAAAGCTGGTGCTTTAACCATGAAGTCACATAAATACTTTCATACAATGTACTAGGGTCGTTAGCTATGAATTATGAATAAACTTTGCTAATCACCACTGAGTTTTGATTTCCCGGCCATTGATTACCTGCTGTCATTTGATAGTGTTTGGAAAAGATTGCTAAATATAATAAAGCATCCTGCATAGGCCCGTGGAATTATGATAAAAAGTTGACAGAATAACATTAAGAGTTCCAGAATGTATTCTCATGAGCTTAAAGGAATAACTGAACCTGAATCCAAGTATTAGACGAATGAAAAACTACTGTCAGTAAGGACCTTTTATGTCATGCAAATTCTTCACCTTCAGCTTGATTAAAGGTCTACAGGCACAACAGAAAAGAACTTGCAAATTTCCAGGATTATTATTCTCTAATGCCATGGTGAAGTTAGTGAATATTTTAGAGACTTAGCAAGTATCCTTGCTGTCAATTTGTAATGATGTTTTACCTCGTTGAGGTATCAAAGGCTGGTGTTTATGCAGCACAGTTACTTTTCCTAGTAGCCAGCATGCTAATGCAGTGAAAGTCTCCAGAATTGACAGGAATGAGGCATAGAAAGACCTCAAGAAGATGAGAAACCTGTTTTCTAATACTTTGATAATACAAGAAGCCACCATATTTTGGCTTTGGGAACAAGCAAACAACTTAATTCCAGGGTACTTACCAGAAAAAAGAAACACTGTGTTTCTGTGTGATTACTGTTTTGACCCAAAGTGATATTATATGGCATTGCAGCTACTGATTAATTGCCTAATATTCTCTTAAGTCAGAGGATAATATATTTATTTTAAAGATTGCAGACCAATTCTCTTGTAGACTAGATCAAAAAAGGAAAGTTAAATAGACACTTACCTTGGTAGATAATTTTGCAGTATAAAACATTTGCTACCTTCTTTTTCAAGAGTCACTCAGGTATTAAATGGGACACATTTAGCATGCTAAAATAATTTGCTACATTTTTCCCAATAATTTTCAACCTGACTAATCTGAAACAAACATAAACTCTGCACAAAATCTACCAAATTAAAACCTCGGCCTCAACAGCTTTCAGAGAATGCTGAAGCCTGGTCTACTCAATTTTATTGGTAATGTGAAGGAGCACCAAGTTCAGACCAGACAGGATTCATTCTCTGGATTCATAATTTGCTTTCAAGTTGTAAAAGCTATATTAGAAAAAGAATTTGTGTTTTAAACATCTAGCAAATAAAACAGATCAGTCTACAGTGCTCACATGAACAAAAGCCAGAAAGTAAAAACCATATATAACAGAACAAAGTGATAACTAAGCCAGATGACCTTTTTTTCAACTTTTTTCCAACATTTTTTTCAACTCAGCTGTACATATGTGTATACATGATGTATACAGTGTTCCACTTGTATTGCAGTACAGTATCCTGCTACTTCTATGTTCTAGTGGTTTCTCCAAGAGTTTCTAATCTTCTGCTTGTGTCCTGCTAGCAGTGCAAGCGGAGCATCATTCAAATGAAAATACAGAAAGAACACTTGAAATAAAGATTTTTTTTTTTCTGAGAGTCATGCTTTTCTTCTGATGAGTGCACTTGATAAAATGCATTCCACCCACCCACAGCCCTCTGCCTTCTCTGTGTTCCACTGATAACGTGACCCACCACACTGAGAGTATTATTTCCTGAAAGGCTGTAGGCAAGCATGATGATTATAGGAAAAAAGAGGGATGAATGTTAAACAGAATGTGAGAGAGAGGAATTGTGCATATGTATGAGAAAAAAAATAAATTAAAAGTATGCTGAGGATTGGATATAATAAGGGAGGGAAGTAAGTGCATATTCCTTTTAAGATGTATGTAACATGGAATACAAGAATAATTCTACCTACACCATCAGTCAATTCCTACCAATTTGTGTGATATGAATGGGGGAAATGATGATAACCACACTAGTTTCATGTTAGTATAATGGAGTTCATATTTTGGAAAATGTTTGAGAGTAGGCAAAACAATCCTTTTCAAAAATAAGTATCTTTGCTTCAAGAGAGGACAAAGGAAATACACAGATAAAAAGTAAGGACGTTTCATTTAAATAGAACTTAACTAATTTTAACATAATTCCGGTAATTTTTTAAACATATATCTATGTAAATACCTACAGATTCTTTTCATCCATTTGCCCTTTTCACAAATATATAAGAAAATGGTATTTAAGAACAAATCCTTGGTGATAGGATTTACAAGCAAAACTAGTTAGATTTATAATCAAAGGTGGATTGGAGAAAAGAAAATTATCCTAGCAATATTTGTCAAACATATGACGTCAACAGGGGCAGATTCCCTGCTATATGCTTTATTTAATGTAACTTTAAAGTGTTACTCATTGTCAGTCATATCACTTCTTTGAGCAAGCACATACTCCAGTTTTAGCTGGAGTATCTCTCACCTTGAGAGAATCATCAGGAAGTAGTCTGTGCATCACATAAGCTCTTGTGCATTGCTAAATTTCACTTTTTAACCTGTTCTAACGTTTCCCCCTTCAAAGTTATTAATGGGAGGAAATACAGACTATTTCATGAGGTCATATTTTATACATTTACATTTTTACAATTTTAGCCTGCTCAAAGTCGTAGGTTTTGTGTAAAGTGCTATATTTTGTTCCTGACAAAGCATCAGCTGATAACCAACAGCTTTGGCCCTGAACATATGCCTCATTTTCTTTCTCTGATTTATATACTGTTCTCTATTCTGTGAGCTGTATCCTGCAAGTCATTGCCAAATTGAGCGAGCTATGGGCCTAGTGGTGACACGAGAAAGAAGACTGCTTATTGTTAATGGATAGGTGAATAATAAATCGAAGCAAGAACTTGAGCATCGGCATACATGTATTTTAGCATGCTGGATGAACTTAGAGGTGCAAAAAAATCAGAATGCTTTTGAGATATTTACCTCAAATTACTTCTGAGTCAGAAAGCTCAGTAATCTAGTATTGGCAAATGACAACTTTGTGCCCAGTTTTGCCTTTGAGGCTACACAGTAAACACCCATGCTAGACACTTCAGCAAGAGGATTAATTTATCATTTGTATTGTAACACTCATCACTTTGAGTGATTAATATCATCTAGAGTCTGACCTATGCCTTAACTTTTTTAGATTGATTAACATACCTAAAGCTTTTTATGTTTCCTTCCAATCAGTACAAATTTCTCATTTAATATAGTTTATTTCAGGACTACAGAAATGTGGGCTGTTTCCCAGAACTTTGAGATGTAGTGATGACACTTCAAAACAACTGTAAAATAGCAACCAATCTGCCATATGTGGCATTATCTTTTACAGCTCTAGTTGGTGAGAGGTGAAGACAGTTCAAAACTTAGCTGAACTGGACTGGATAAGACCACAGTCTGATTTAGATTATGTCGATGGCTATTGTGTATAACATGAATTACAGATCCATTATATGATCCATTATGGTTGGCTGTTGAAGCTTCTTCAGAATAAATTATACAAGTGCTTTGTGCTGTCTGATATATCAGTTTGCATCAACTAGTAATAACTGGGGAGTGTGGATTCAGTACTTAACTAGCTACAAGTCTTGTGTGGCAGATAAAGAAAAATTCCAGGGCAAATCATTCAGCAGCTTTGTTAAAAAATCATTGTAACAACATTATTGCTAAGAACATCAAAAATTATGTTAGGTTTTCATGTTTCCAACCTTAATAATTCTTTGATTCCATGTAACTTAATGTTTTGTCATTCTTTTGCACTCTTTTGAAATGGTTCTTGCTGAAAGTGTATTTACTGCTACTCAAAACTATCTTCTTTGATGTATTAGCTCTTATCAGACATATTCTTCTCTCTAGAATCTAATTCTTTTGTTGATTTCCATGGTCTTATTATCCCAGATCTCCTTTAGGTTTCTTATCATCACTTCAGTCTGTTTTAGCGGGATTTTGCTTGATATGGCTGTGATCTGGTAAGATGGACTGGATGCCCAGTAGCAGCTGAAGCGCTGCTTGGAGCAAAAGCTCAGGTACAATTGTTGAATGCAGGATCAGGTTAGTTTAATCTGAAAGTTTATGAGGTCCAAGAGTGTTCTGCTACAGCCCACTGAGTGGAACCATCCTTCTGAAACCAGCACTGTGTGTTTTCTGCTGTGCTTCTTATGATTTGAACAGTCTTTTGGCAGATGCCTCTAAAAAAGCTTGAGAATTGTAGTGTATTTGTTAATCTACTAAGGCAGAAACTAGCATGCCTAGTAGTTGGCTGCCTCTGCCTCTTTTAATTAAACTGTAAATTTTTTGAGATGTCATCTTCTTTTTTCCTAACGTTGATGCAGTGGATAATAATGCTTTTCTTATAAACACAAATTTATTATTATTATTATTTCTTTTCCTATTGCAGCTCATCCACTGTCATGTGTTTTTCTATTTTCAGAAGATTTCTCATGTCTTTGTTGTATCAGGCATCTGGTCAGTATAGCTGAGTTACAAGCCAAGGATTGTAAGAACCGTTTCAATTAGCATAATCTCCTAGTCACGAACAGTATGATCTTTGTCATCGGAAAGGAGAATTGTATAAGGTTGCTTCTAGACATTGTAGTAATTCTGGACTTGTGTGGTTGAAGGGGGAGGTGGGGGGAGTTTCTTCTGCACTTAAAACACAGAATTAAAATGCCTTAAATACTGTTTTATCATTTAGTACTATCCATTCATTTCTTCACTGGGATACAGACCTAAGTTTAGCAGAGTGGTATAACTGGCCATTAGTGGCTCTGGTGGCTGTGCAAAAGACAAAAAATGTGAAAGTGGCCATACAGTCAAGATGGCAGCATTGCCAGGTTCAGCTCTACCAGCAAACTTAAAGGAAAAGCTGGAAGGCAGCCATTAACTGGCAGAGGACAAAATCCCCTCTGTTTACAATCTGTCACCCTTAAGACAGACCAGGATATGGTTTTCTCAATTCACTCATAATTTAAGACACTGTGTCCCTTGCTTGCCTAGGCTACACTCCATAAGACCAGCCACTATTTCTTGTGCCTCTGTTTCCGCAGCCATAAAGGACTGTTGGGCATCTTATGAGTTGGTTTGGGCTTTTTATGACATATTTTAGTAATAGCTGTGTAAATTAGGAACTTGTGTTAAAGTGAAAAAATTTGAATGAAGGTACCAGAACTGTTGAGCTGGACCAGAATCCCACTCACCATTCAATATGACTTAAGCCCTCTGCATTGCTCTTCAGAGACATTGATTTTTCCCTTGACAATATACAGTGCTTAAGGAGAAGTCAGGCCATGAAAAATACTATTCCATGTATTTCTATGGATCGTACGGGTTTTGTGTAGTAGATAGGTCTTTGGAGACCTAGACAAGAATCTTACATTTACTCTTCTCTAGTAGACTTCCCATTCTTCCAGAGCAGACCTTACCTGCCTCTAGAAAACTTTATTAGTTAATAATTAGATTTATAAAAAGAAAAGATCAAATATTTTTCAGTTTTGGACATTGTCATCCTGAGGATGCTTGCATAAAGATACAAGTTCATTTTTTCAGATTTTCTGAAAGTAAACCCTATGTTTTTCCTGTGCCATTTTCTCTTGTGCAGAAAGGAAGAAATATTTTAGTTTTAATACAGATTAGCCACTTTGAACTTGTGCCTTTGTCCCAAAGAATGTCTCCTACTAAGACTGAACCTCTTTCTGCCTGTTTTACATGTATATGCATGGTTTGTCGTACTTTGGGATTTGGATCTCTCAACAGCAGTGTTGTTGCCTAGCAAAGTCTGGTATGACACAAGGCTAGTACAGTATGTGTTGGTAAAGCTGATTTTTAAATTTAAAATGACAGTCAATGTGCCCTTTTTAGTAATTTATTAGTCATTGTTTATACTGATCTGTATTCCTTTTGTTTTTCCTCTCAGATGTTGCAAGAGCAATTGAGTTACTGGAGAAACTGCAGGAATCTGGAGAAGTACCAGTACACAAGCTACAGTCTCTAAAGAAGGTGCTGCAGAGTGAGTTTTGTACAGCTATCAGAGAGGTATGAATTTAAGATTTTTAGTTATTCCTCAGACTAGCATTCCTCACCTGTAAAGAAAAGCATATTTGCCTTTCAGTGCTACATTGTACAAAGGATGATGGATGTGAGATGTGTCTGTAGCTGCCTGCTACTGTGCAGATTATTGAAGTTACTGAAAAGCAGACACAGAAAGAACAGTTGCATCAGCAAGACATCAAGGCCGAGGCAATTAGCCTTGCTGAGGAGAAAGGGTGATTAGGGGACTTTAGTGTTCTGTTCATGCTGTTTGAGGGTCTGTGGTAACCTGTACAGCACTGTGCTGGGATATGGGGTCATGCCAGCTTGGGTCAGTGCAAGCTTCAATGCCTCTCCTTTGAGCTCAGGTGTGTGATAGGGAGGTGCTGATAAAATCAGAATGCGGTGATGACCAAATGGCGAAGCTGAAGTTAACCGAGTCGACTTTACTTTGGAAGTCAATGGTTGGGTCCCAGTGGGCTTTGCTCCTCATGTCAGAAATCCTTGTCATACTGCTAAGAGCTGAGATCATTCCTCTACCAGCTGTGGTCAGGGCCTTCCTAAGCTCTTCCCAACGGTAGATAAATAGTAATTGTTTTCTTCAAGTCAAGCTAGAGAAGATGCACTACAGTTCTACGTGCACACAAGCAGTATCTTTAAAGCAGTTAAATGACAAACTCTTCTGTTAGAAATTTCTTAGAAAGAAAACAACACAACATTGCATCAGATATTTTACCTACTAAACTAAGGACTCAGCCTGCTGAACAGAAGCAGCTCCAAATGCCCTAATGAGAGCAATATCTTTTTAGTAGAAAATAGTTTAGTGAGAACTTCTGTTTCAGTTTATCTGTCTACTGCCTGGAACTAATCCTCCCTTCCTGAAATCAGCGGGGAATCTAATGTTCCCTCAATGGTAGCAAAATTGAACTCCTGATAACTAGGCAAAACAGGAGCAGATTGATTGAGTGGGCTGCTGAGTGGCTGGAAGGAAAAAAGAGGTGAATAGACATTAGTTCAATAAGCAAAATAGAACACACTCTTTGTTTTATGGAATGTATTCCTCAATGTGAGAATCAGAGAGAGACTTCCACCTAATTAATTTGCCATTTTTAAGGGAAATAGTGTTCCCTGATAATAAATAACAGTGTTCCTTGACAATAAATAATGGCACTGTGTACCCTTAAAAGCTGATGTTCTGACTAGTCCTTTAATTTAACCAAAATAAAAGCTTCTTTAAGTAACCACAGAGTATAGAAAAGTTGTGGGATTGTCTGGGGTTTTCTTCAGACAGCAGAGCCTGGTACTCCAATTGTTAAAGACAGCTTAGAATCTTTGCAGCATTGTCAGTGAAATCTTACCAAATATATATTAGTCTCTGGAAAACAGTTTTAGCAGAAGCAAACACAAAATTTAAGAACTAGGAAGTTGCCTTAGAAAAATGCAGTCTCAGTTCAATGAACTGAAAGTAGATCTTGACAAAATCATCTCAGTGGTACAAAAGGACTTTACAGAGGATTGTGTAAAGACATGACTGGAACTAGTTGTTACACAAGAATTGAGTGATGATGAATAAACGGTTCTACCAACATCATAAACAAAAAAATGTATTTCTTATTAAGTATATTTATAAACTATCCTTCTAACATATCACTAGCAGAGAAGAAAATTTCTACACACAAAAAATTTGTACCATTCACTGCTAGGCATGTAAATCTTTTCTTAGAAAAAAAATCTTCAAATATAAAAGGCCCAATAATATATCTTTTCATTTAGGGAGAATGGGAGAATTGACAAATGTACATTGTGATTACTTAAGGTTGTTCAACATGTGACTTCTCTTTTCAGTTACATTAAGTCCTTGGCAAATATTTAGACTGTAACTCCCTTTTTTTCAAACAGTTGAAGAGCTGTTGAAAAACTTAGAAAATAATTGCTTCTATATTAAAAAAGAATTATAAAAGTGTGGAATATTTTGGTCACATTACATTGTTAGCCATCTCCAAGCACTGCAACAGATGCTGGGAGGGTATCTGAGCAATGTTGTGTCATTAATCATGGATGCCCTTCTTGTATGTCCTTCATGTACACTGGAGTTTATTGAACGGCACAGATTTTTCTGAGTGTGTTTGAAGTAGCTAAGGCTAGGCAGAAATTTCTCTACAAATGCTCTCTGAAATTGTTTATCTTTTCCTATCTGAGTGTAAGATGTGAGACTGTGGTGACTAGATTTTAATTTTCTTTATTAGCACCTACACAGACTAGAGGAGAAAAGTTGTTTACATTACAAGAGAATGCACGACAGTCAGTTGGAAATAATGAGAAAAGTGGGAGTGAAGCAGACCGGTTGTGAGCTGTAGGTAGGAGTAATCAAAATGGGATGAGGAGGTAGGCTTTGTGTTAGAATGCAAATTCTGTAAGAGGCTGCTTTTTATATATATGCAGATATTCAGATCTGCAGTGTGCTGTGTTCATTCTGTGATGCAAAATCTGAGCCTTATTTTTCTTTCATCAGAAAATCTAGTAAAAGAGATTAAGACTGACTTTTGTAGTCCTATAAACACCATAATGGAGGAACTTTTGAAAATAAAAAATTAACTTTCCAGTCTACAAAATTCTGGAAATTTAGTCCAGTGAGTTTGGTTGTTAAAATAAGTCCCAGAGAAACTCAGCATTGGGTTAATTGTAGGTGGAAAGGATCAAGGATGAAGCGCAATCTGCACTGTACTAAACAAATGTGACTTGTCCCTTCTACAAATAGGAATTCTTTAACTACAGAAGCAGGAGGTTACTTTTATGACCCATTAGCCTTTAAAAGTATGAGATATGTTATTAGATGACATACATTCCAATCTAATTGTAGGAATCTATCTAATGGCTGTAATTAATTGTATTTATGGGAATCTATTTAGTAAATCAAATTTCAAATTTCTACACTAATATTCCGTAGAATTTTTATTTTTTTTTAAATGACTGAGTGAATGAAATTTAAATAGAAGTACTTTAACATTTTTCAAGGATGCTATGTTAGGAAATGGTGATTAATGGTTCTCACTTAGCTAAATATAAGTGCCACCAACTGAAATACTCTGTCTGGCACTAGGCAGGAATATGGATTAGCTCTGAAAATAATGGAAATAATTGACGTGTATAATGGCCTCAGTATTTCCTTTTCACCTGAATGCCCCTAGACCAGAAAACAAGTTAACCAAAGTCTGATCTCACTAAAAGTCAGTTTTGAAAAAAATTTATGTTTTAAAATAACTTATTTTAAGAGCCTTCTAGCTACATGAAGATTAGCCTTCTATAGCTTTGTCATCTGATAAAACTTGCACAAGTCTAGTCCATTATACCATTAAGTTCTTTTTCCTTCTATATGTTTTTGCTGTTTATTTAAAGCTGTTGCTATGTTATAGTCATCCATCCGATTTCCAGGGGATTACTTGAATAAATGAAGGGCTGTGAAAGTGAATGTGTAATTGAGCTACTGAGAAGTTATATTCATATGCAACATAAAACTAGACAATCTAATTGGTAAAGTTACTTTAATCGTTGTAAGTCAGCAAAAGAAAGATGTAAGAACTGTAAGAAAAGGTAAATTTCTGGTCTGGCAAGAAACCCTAAAGACCTGTGGGTACAGATGATAGAATAAAAAGCTGAGTAAAACACAGTGGATCATCAACAAGAAAATGTGACATGCCTTAGCAGTTCATGTGAATTTCCTTTACTGCTAACATCTGATAATTGGTGGTCAAGCACCAGGAGAATAACAATACAGTTTGATAAACACTTGCATCTCCTGGTGAGCAAAGTTTTCTTTCAGGCTGATTGCCTGATTTCCATTTCTGAAAACACACCTCTCTCTGTTAAATATGTAATATTCAGGTGTGTTTCGTTTTTCTCCCAGCTTGCCTTTGCTACTCAATTTTCCATTTCAAGGTTAAATCTAAAGTTTTTCTGTGTGGATATTATGTGAAATAAGATCTAACTAGGAAATACTTATGGCGAATCAATACCAAAATGAATCAGATAAAAATGCATTGTGGCAACCAGACATACAAATGTAACCATTATTTTATATTATTATGATGCCCTACCAAAATATCATCATCACAGAAAAGCAATTCTGCAGGACTCAGTCACTGACAAAGAAGGAGCAATCAACACAAAGTATTCTAATCTTGTCCATCTTATATGAAATTAGTCATTGGGAAAGCATGCTGTCTTTGAAAATAGTTCAGTTCCTACCTCAGTTGTTTATAGCTTTTTTAAACTTGCTATAAAATATAAACAGAGCATCCTGGACATTGAAAGACCCCTATTGACTTACAGGCATAAAAATGGCAATGGCAGAACACTGGCCCATATTTTTTATGAAGTCCTGATGCTCCCTAGTTACTTTTTGCTTATGTTGTATAGTATTAAAATCATAGTTTCATTATATACTAGTTTAATAAGCCTAGTCAGTATTTTGGAATTATTTCCTTTAATTACTAATTTTCATTTCCATGCCTTAGCGATCTGAGCACCCAGAATCCCAGTGATGCTGATGTGCAATGCGTTTTTATCTGGCCATTTCCTCAAGCTGGCCACCCACACTTTCCATTATTAATGTATTTCCCTGACGTATGTCTTTGCAAATATTAAGGGACCAGGAGAAGGCTGCTGGGTGGTGAAAACTGAATATGGTGGTACTGTGCTTATCACTATACTGCGATGCCATGTGTGACAGCAGGCAGCTAGTTAGAACCTTTAGATGTTTGTTCACTTCAGATGTCCCAGTGTGGTGGTGTACTCCATTTTTACAGGGCTGTACTGAATATAACAGTCTGGGTATTAGCTGGACTCAGACAAAAATCCTCATTAATTCTTTTATTCAATTATTAATTTAAGATTTTAATGTCAGAGTCATTTAAATACCTGTTTTCTTTGTGTTTCAAGAATCTTAAAATTTGCTTGTTCATTTTGCAATATAATGCTATTCCTCCACATCCCAGACCTAGTCTCTGAAAGCAGAATGTCATTGTTTTCTGCCTCATGAGAGGAAGAAGCCTCAGAGTCCAAATTCTGCCCTGTGTTAATGCTTGATTTTTGCTGGAAGCTGCATGTTTCTTACAGGAGGAGAAATACAATTCTGGTCAGTCTATCATCTCCACAGGGCAAACCCAGCTGTTGAAGTTTCTAAATTAGAGGATGGAAGCTTGGAAAAAAAAAATGTATTGAGAAGAGTTACTGCTATAATTCACAGCACAGAACTGTGATTAAAGCTCAGTAGGAAGCCTGATGTCTAAAGATGCCCTGCTGTCACATTTACTTGTGCAAACCGAACTGACTGTTGGTCTGATTGTGCAGAAGTGATATGTCCGACTTACTAATAAGGCAATTAGTAAAACAAAAGGGCAATAGGACAACACATAGGAGTAAAGTGATGGAGATTTATCAGCTCAGATTTGTACCTCAGGTCACAAAAACCAGTATGGTTGTATTAGCATGATGCCTCATTAGACTGGCTGGGAAGCAGTGTTCTCCTTAGGCTAATCTGATACCTTGTTATAACTTGTTCTAGTGTTACTGATAGCTTATTTAGAATCACTGCACCATTAGTTTAGTAATAGGACTCATGCAATAGCAAATACAGAATTGTGCAAATTGATCAATTTCATTCAGATTTTTGCATGTTTATGCATTGATTTTTCAATAACTTATCAATAAAATTTGTATTCCTGGATGCTAATTTTAAAGTTTTGTTACTTTATTTTTAGCTATTGAAGTGGATTATAATGTCAGCCAAACCAATTCAGTTTATTTGCATTCTGGGGCTTTGTAGGATTTGTAGGAATCTTCTACTGTACCTTTCCATCCCTTTTTCATTTCCACTGTCCCAGCGATGAAAAGCCATATAAAATAATGATACGAGTTTCCACTAAATGAGTGATATCCATCACTGATAGGAAAGGGCATTAGCTTCACTCAAATATCATGGTATGGCACAGTAGTAATGTATACACATTTTACAGAATTTTGCCTTCTGCCTCCTGGTTGCAGGTACTCAAAATGGTGAGTTGAGAGAAGGATTTGCAATGTATGTTAATTAGATAATAAAAAAATCAGATTTCTAAAAATGAGCTCTCTGTTCTTTCTCTTGCCACCATGTTAGACTAGGCATTGAGGAAGGTCAGCAGAAAAGCTTAAGTTAGCAGTAAACACAGAACTTCTTTTTTTTTAATTACCCTTCTGTGTTAAAATATATGCTATTTTTTAGGGTGAATGTAATCAGAAATTATTCCAATTTTGAAAAACAATGAAGTTTCATTTGCCACTTTACCATTACTGATTGAAGCATTACTCTGTTGCTGATAAGCCCTGGATGGCATGAATGAGAATTTTTGGAAATTATTACCTTGTAACTTAGCAGATGGCCTTCATTAATGGCAATTATATGAATTTACCAAGCTGCCCAAGCATTATCTGAGAGAAGGCATTATTTAGTCTCTGTGCAATTACTAAGTCCCTACCACTTTCATGACTTCACTGCAGGAGATTTAAAACAGCTGCTGTTGTCATTTTTTTTTTAGCTGCCTAGAGCTAAGTACACAGATTTCACAGATAGAGTAGCCTAGAATCTGGGACCAGATTGTACCATTGGTCTTTAATGGGTGCTTCCTCCCACTGGTTTTGATTAAAGATCAATTTTTAGAGTTGGCTGATGGCTATATATCTAATCATACTTACGCTCTGCTTGTGTAACTGCCTTTCACAACAGATAAATAAATACTTCAGTGCTTCAAGAGTCCTGCAATGTACAGAATCAAAACAATCACACTATCTTGTTCATCTTACAGTTTATGTGGGTGGCTGTATCATATTTACTAAAACTGCCTGAGTGGTGCTCAGGTGGTGTTCTCATTTTGGCGCACAGCTGCAGCTGGGTGTGCTACGGAAGGGGACTCCAGTGGAACGTGTGTGGTGCATCTCAGCATCTTTTCTGTTTGCCCATATAATCATTTTATTGTTTCAGTATCCTATTTGATTGCATAAAACTCTTCAGAATAAACAGAATAGCCTCTGCTCATGTTCATCTCAAGCCTGCTTCTTCCTCTTGAGAGAAATCAGCAGCAAAGTTAACTACCAATTAATAAGAGGTGACAGGTTGTTGGAAGCCACTGCACCATTTTTTTGCCTTGATGGAGCCTCAGTATCCCCCTGCTACCACTTAACTGATGTCACTGACAAGACTTGAGAAATGATGCTCAATTGCCATTTTTTAAATTGTGCCTTCAGAAAAGAAAAGAAATTGTAAATCTCTTAAAACTCTATTTTGGATATATTTTTGCTGGCATTTAAAACAAGAAGCATCAGTAGTTTCCTTCCTTGTCCCTGCTTTCTCAGCTTGACAGGAACATTTGAGATGAGCTTCCATGATGATGTCATGTTTCATCCAGGTGCTCATTTTGGCAAGGTTTTGACAAATCTGTTTAAGTTTGGAATATGGCTGTTGTATATGTCAGCCTTAACAGTTTATACAGACTTACTGATAAAGTGGAGGAAATTAAATTTTACTGCTGTATTTTTGAACTCAAAAGTAACTGGCAGTGAGGTCTGAGAGAGAGTTTTAAATTAAAAACTGTGAGTTCCCAGTGGGTTTATAGGAATTAACTAATCACACATGTTGGTATTTCGTTCTATCCTGGCATATTTCAATAGAAGCAGCAAAAGAGACTTTTAGGAGTGTATTTTGCTAAGGTTTAGTGATTGCAAAGGAAACGGCTTCTGCAACACCTGTAGCACTGTTTTAAAGATGCCAGATCATAGTTCCTATTGATTTAGGGCAGAATATAAAACAATATGTTAGAGATAGGAGATAAACTAAATGATCCAACTATATTTTTCCTGTTCCTCATATAAGTACTTTTTACTTGCAAAGGAAAGTCTATTTTTCCTTATTCTTAAAAGGCTGTTAAGCAACTTCCTATTGATTTCAGAGTGTCAGTGACTCCAGACAAAATTGACATGGGAAGGAAGAGAGGGCACACAGAGGTCTTGTGTGTCTTAACAGCAACACCAGGCATGTTTCAGTTGACTCACCCAATATGTGCAGAGGATGTGACAGCGTGCATTTTTGGGTACATCTGCTACTTACTTCTGCTCACACATAAGGGAGGAAAGAGATTCTGGCCCCAACCTGTAACCCCTGTTGGGTTGTTTCTTGGACAGATGCATCATCATATGGCAAGAGCTTAGGGACCAAAACTTGGCTCAACTTTCTGACACCACCACAGATACTGTCAGAGCAGAGTGCACGCCACCGTTTTCCTCACAAAAAAAAAAAAAGAAAAAAAATCCACTTTTAACTTCAGCCTTCATAAAGTATTTCACCAAAAATTAAAATATTATACCTTTGCAGTGATTATACTTAATTTATTTTAACAATGTCTCAGGCCCATGCCATTTTTTTCCTACTGCCTAAGGACAGCTTAATAATGCATCAGTATTCAGATCAGTTTTTTCACTTTGGTAGAGCTGACCTAGTTTCCTGCATAACCCCCATCCCCTAAAGAAGGAAACATTTAAATAAAATATCCTCAATGAAAATGCTAAAGCCAACATTCATAATATCTCTTCCACATGGTCTGAAATTAAAACTGTCTCATCTCTTCAAGTTTTTAAACAAGACTGAATTTCATTTACAGGTTCATGCTTTTTAATGGGTTAGCATTGCTATGGCATCGTGTGGCAACATCCATGCAGTGTTACTTCATGGAAGGGGGATTGCTGCAACAATTACGAAAATGATGCAAAGTTTGGTTTTGAAAATAGACACCGGTGGTTTTCCCAATGCAAACATGTAACTGCTCAAGGGCTAATTAAAGCTTATCATGTAAAAATATTCAGAATGCCAGCAACCTTGAATGACCACATTCTGTCTGATATAAATAGCTCATTAATACAGACTAGTTGTCACAAAGCAGCTTTTTCAAATTCAGTTGTCGAAATTCAGTAGCTGCAGGCAACGACTTACATAATACAGACATGTTGGTGCTTCCAGCAAGAGCAATAATGTATCACGTGCCTTCCTCACAAAGGTACTTTCAGCCATTTTGACCTCCCTGTACTCACAGGTATCTTGTAGACTTGTCCTGTTGACACTGACAGAGGATCATCAGCTTGCATTCGGGGGCAGACCGAAGATTATGTACAGTATATACAGTGTGAGCTTGGATGTAAGGTTACCTAATTCTGCTTCTGTTGGGATTACTCAAACACCTGTCATAGTCCTATTACAAAATGGCCTTTTGCGATTCATTTGCTCAAACAATCTTGTTTCAGAAGAATCTAAGTTTATTGTAAACTTGAAGTTGTGGTACGTATACATCCCATCCATGGGCGTTCTTCCACAACCAGTGGTTTCCTGGGAGTCTGTCCATCCCTCACAAGCACTGTTGTTTAGACAGTTCTCAAATTATCTTGCTTTTCAGTCATTCAGAATAGTCTCTTGCCCATTTTTTTAATTAACTACCAAAGATAAAAGTAGCTATTAACACAATGTTAGTATTTTTTGAGTCAACTAGATTTATAGAAAAGAAAATCAGCCTGCTTTCAACTACCCTATGGAACTGCTGTCTTCTGGACTATGGTGTATGACAGTGTTTAGTACAGTACCTTAGCAAGAGGCTATAGATCTGTATATATATAGTTCTGTGGAGAAAACATGCTCTCAAAGATGCAGATGTGCTTTCCCAAGCATGCTTATCACATGAGATGATTTTTATAAAGCAGAGCACAGGCACAAAGCCAGAAATTCCATCTGATATTCATGAGATACAAAACTTAACACACCATCGCTAGATATTTTCCACTTTCATTGAGCTACCACAGGCTTAAGGCTGAATGGAAGTGCTCCACTGCTTTGGTTTTGAGATTGAGTAAAATTTCAGATGCAAGAAGTCATTACAAAAAAGGAACTAAGAAAGAGGAATTATGAAAGAAATGTGGTTGGGTCAGCTGCATACCTCCATGCTGCTAATATGCACACTTTTGGTTGTGTTTGACATGTTTTTGGTTTTTTTTATGTCATCAGCTGTTCAGGTGTCATGTTAGATGGATAATTAGATCTGTTTGTAAGTTGTTTTGTAGAAAAGCAAATACTGTTTGAAATTTCAGAAAACCTACCATAAAGGACAGAGATTTTGACTGAGTTCTGAAAAGTCTGTAGTTCAAACAGAAATGGCAATTGGTATAAAATATTACCAGGTAAGATTCCATGGTTTAGGTTGTACAAGAGGCTACCAGAGTCTCTCCTGATCTTTTTAGCATTTAAGATGTCCTTGCTAACTTATGTGGTCAAGCATGATCTGAATTGAGTGCTGAAGCAGAGCTCAAGGGCAGTCTGTCCAGGCACACCAACCAATGCATTCCTTTCCACAAACATAAATATGTTGGATTAAGAATGGAAAATATAGGCAAGAGGTTATGGGTAACAAAAAGTGCCAAACAGAATGTGAAAGAGTCAAAAATTACAGAAACAAAGTAGAGTGGGAGAGACACAACCAATTTGTGCTGCAGGTGTCATTTGCTCACAGAAACAAGGGATTCACAGGCATCACAGTGGAGAGGTCTGCAGCTCTCCAGGGCACCTTTGCTCTCTCTCACTACTCACAGTCACAAGACTGGGCATTCTCCTGGCCTCACCCAAGGACTGGTTCATGCACACCAAGTGAAATTAAATTTAGATCTGAGAGCAGAAGGAGACAGAAGTCCTGGGAGTCAGCTCCAGATTTGGAGAGGAGAAGCCAGCAACGATGCTGAATAGCTGAGCATCTTCTGCTCTTCTCACGATGGTAAAAGACTGATTAAGATATTTCTTTTTGCTTGACATCTTAGAAGGGAAAAATATTTATCATCCTCTCCAACATACAAAGGCAATTAGGAAGACAGGGATTCAGCTGCTTGATGGCAGATGCATAGCACTGAGGTGTAAGTAAAAAACAATCTTTCTTCTGTAGCTTAGCATCAGTTCTGCAAGGATGAACACATGTACACTGTTCCGTTGACATGACTACAGAAGTGCAGTGAAACCAATGATGTCCTCCTTGCTCTGGTTATTCTCATGCTAACTCTCTCCTCTGTACTGTCTGTCAGGCTCTTGTCTTCCCTTCCTTGAAAGTCTTCCAAAAAAAGATACACAATTCTTTTCTACACTTGAAGCAACAAAAAATATGGCAAAGGAGCTAAACTCAGATGATGCCAATATATATTTTAAACATAATTTCATTTATCTGTCTTTTTGAAGTTTTATTTCTTCATTTCACCCTTTTACCTGCTTACCTGTGATTTACCTAAGTCACTTACTTAGGGTTTGACTTCTTGAAGGAAGCGTTTTATATCTTTTTATTATTATCATATGCAGGCACTGTGGAAACACAGCTGATTATTACTACTTACATGTATCATCTCATGCTAAGAAACCTCTAACATTTTTGAAAAATGTTACTTCTCCACTTAGAAATTCCAGAAAACTGTATCTGGGCTTGCTGCATCACAGGTCTGAATTGCAGTGTACTCTCTCTTGGATTGTGTTAATGGGGCTTTCTGAGCACCTATACATTGCTGTAAAATTACTTCTGCCTCATACCTCTGCCCTTCTGATGTTCAGATCAGCTTGTCCTAAAGCTGAGCATCATTATTGTAGGTAGAGTTGTACTTAGAATTACATATTTCATCAGGGGAATGAATCATTAAATGCTTCTTACAGAAGTTAATGGAATAAAATTGTTTAATTAAATTCTGTCTTAGAGAATTCATCAGAAAATATGTTACATCATTCAGGTTGTAAACAGAATACTGCTTCTAGACACCCTTACAAAACAGGCTGCTAAGTGCACTGTTTTTCCTGGACCTTCTACTATTCTAAGTCAGCTATTACTGACTTAAATAGCCGAGCCCTAAATAACTTGCTGCTTTGTTATGAGTCTGTATGGAGTAATTTCTGGTAAGAAGCTAGCTCCTAAAGTACCTGTAAGGCTGTTCCCCTTCCTGTGCTTCAGTAATCTTAAACCAGCTGCTTTGCCTCCCAGCTGAATGCGTGGGGATGAGGCCCATCATCATAACAATAATACCTGCTGCATCTGACTCACTACAGGTCCTGCTGGGAGAGGTAATAAAATGTGCATTTCTCTGTGCCTGTGAGACCTGACACAGTACAAGGAGGATTCACTTCCAAGTTCAAATTTTCTAGCTGCAATTTACCTCCCTCACTCTTTTTGTAGTCTTTGAGTAGTGTGGCAGAATAACTTTAGGTTATGTCTGAGGAGACTACCTGCAGAAGCTGAAAAAAGTCTGAGGTCTGTATTGGTGCTTTCAGGAGTATTGCTTGGTGGGAGTGTTGTATTCTGCACTCCACAGGAAAGAGAAAACAAAGCCGAGTATGTCTTGCTCCACAGCACAAATGAGATCTGTGCGAACAAGCAGCATGCCTTTATCCAGTGTGCACTCAGCACACTCACAGTTTTGGTGGAAATCGCTGGGGGGGAGAAATGATCTGAAACATTACCACTTATCTTCCAGCTGCAGGTTTGTGTCTTCAAACACTGACATTTCACCTGTAATTTAATCTCTGTTACTAATGAATTGTGGAAGCTCTTTTCCCTAGGCACTAGACCATCAGACTATGTACGGAGTCCATCAGTAAATAATATTACTAAACACACATGTAGTCTTACAGACACTCAAAAAATATATAGCTGTATATACAAAAATAGATATGCTCTTTTTCAAGTTAGTAACATATAGTAACCATCTAGTTACTGTACTGGGCAACTGGCTCTAGGTGGCCCTGCTTGAGCAAGGCAGTTGGATGAGATGACCTCCAGAGTCCCTTCCATTCTCTGTGATTCTGTGATATGTTAATTTTCTTTCTTCAGCTCAATCATACTATGCAATGATGTCTTTCAAAATGATTCATCTATCAGAATCTACAAAGGCCACTGTTTTAAAATACTTCTTTAGTAAATATCCGAGAGGAAGATTTTCAAATGCTTTAAATTAAAATTTGTACCTTTGTCTTTTTCTATACTGACGGATATTTTGTTTAAGTAAGGAAATCTACTGTAGATCTTTTACAGGTATCTAAATTAGATTCAGGAGAATTGTTACATGTTAAAAATATAATCAGATGTATGGATAATAGTATGAATTGAAAGAAAATATTTTTAAAATCCATTTCAAGTACTTGTCACGCACAGTGGATTGAACGGGAAGCTATATTCCATACCAGGAGGATTTAAATGGCACCTTACTCAGTTTGAGAACAAAGAGATTTTCAGTTTATGTGTTCTGTGTACATAGAAGAGGGAGCAGAATGGATTTGTTGTGCTAAAATCATGGCTAAGGTGGTTCTGAGAACAGCATAGATAAAGGGCTTAGTGTGGCTGCAGGAAAACAAACAATGTTTGTTTCTTGACTTCAGTGCATTGCAAAAATGAGCCCTGATTAGATCTGAACCCTATGAAGAGTTTAAGGTGCTTGGTAGAGCAGGTACGATTAATCTGTGTTTGGTTATCACACTGACCTAGAAATAAGAAAGTTATGTCGGTGTATATGTTTTATCATTCTTAAACTCAAATTACATTGAGCATTATTTAACAGTCAGAATAATTAGATTTACAAATGCCTCAAGCAAATATTGAGAACTGGTCACATCTTTTGCTTACAGACAGTGAGATCTGACATGCAGGACTCTTTATCTGAACTGTGCTGTAGGTACCATAATCACTAATAACTCTTTGCAGAACAACATTTTAGATCTGTTAGCATTGAGAGTTTACAGATTACCCAAGGATTATATGACACTGCTGATCATATTTTTTCCAGAAGTTTTTGAGCTGCTGGATTATTTTTTATCTTACTAATTTAATCACACACTTGTGGGTCTGTTCTTTCATCAGTATACAAGTTAGTTACCAGGATATTAAAAAGTCTACCAGCTAGATACTGGTAGGATGCAGTCAACATGACTTCAAACCTAACAAACAATGACATGAATGTATCATTATCAGCTTACCTTTATGATAGTCGACCTTAGTCATGAATATTTTAAAGAACTTTTTAGTAACTGTTCCTCTATATGGAATACTGTGACTATTTTCGAAACAATTTAATATCATCATAGTTCAATATTCAAATATATTCCTTTAGACATTTTAGCAAGCCACAGCATTAAAAGCTGTGCAAGCAAAAATAATATGTAGGATCTGCTGTCATGTTTTAAGATGAAGGGGAACCTGAAGAAAATACAGCATTATTAATGGTTCAGTACACTCTGGGTTTTGAAGAAACAAGTACATAATGATTCATTACTGCAATTACACAGTATTCTTCTTACATAATGCAGTAATTCTTCTTATGTAATAGTACATCCTACAACATAATACAATAAACACTGAACTGATCTGTGCAGTATAATGCTGAGTATATAGGCTCAACCCACTTTTATGATGGTATCATCCAGTATTTAAACATAAGAAACCAGAAATCCTGTAGAGACTCTAAAAGTTCTTTCTTTTCCCAGATGTTTACAAATAAGGGCAAAATCCTTGTTTCTTCTGTGGTCAGTGTCCATGTTCCCAATGGAAGCAAGATTTCATTTCAAACAGAGAAAGCAGGAAGATTTTCAGATTTTTGATGCTACCCTTGTCTCAGTTTTCTTCATTGGCTCTTTTTTTTTTTTTTTTAATTCAGTTCTAGAATGATGTATGTGCTGAAAATAGTCAAGACAAAGAATGTTTAGCTGTAACGTGGAAGTGTTTGTCATATTTTAGATCTCTGAAATGTATCACATTTGTTATCTCCTTTCCTTTTTTGTCTTTTCCTTATGTATGATACCCCAAGAAAAAAGGTTTGGCTGTCAGTCATCCCCAAACATTTTGCTACTTAAGAGTGCCTGATTAACAGTATGTCTATCCACTGAAGTCAGAAATGAGACACAAATCTTAATGTTGTTTAGATGTTTGCAGCATATGCTTGTCAGTGTGTTAAGTTGCATATTAACAGGCTCAGTGGGGAGAGATGCATCCTTATGGCACTGCATAACAAGTCATCAGACAGGGGGATGGGCAGCTTTTGCCTATGCATGGGACAAGGCATTGTTTGCAGGTCAGTTAAGTACTTCTCCACCAAAGTAACATTCACATTACCAAAGAGGAAAGTTTTGGCACTTCAGCTAAAGCATCAGCAAATGAGTGAAAGGTAAATATATTTTTGAAAGTACATTTGAATCTGCCCTCCTCGAGGAACCTAAGGAGATTGCTGTGAAAACTAACATACTTTACCAGCAAAGGTTGTCTCTGATGAGGAGTGCAGCCTGAGACATAAAGCACATGAAATGACAAAATTTCTGATGAATTAGGTCAAGAAAATGCCTACAGTAAATCAGTGGCATATAGGAACTTTTTTTTTAAGTTTGGTGATTTTAGAAGAAAGTTAAAGAGAAGGTTTGGTTTGTTTGCATTCACATTTGTCTTCCAAAAAACTTTGTGTATATTATATATAAATATTTTTATTTTTTAAGCTTGCTTTCAAAATAACTGGCTAGTATCAAGGCTTTGATTGTTATTTTTCCTCTGAGAGTGTGACAAATCTAGAGAACAAAGGCAATGTAAGACAAAGCCCTTTCTTTTCTCTTTACTGGAGATGTTTAAAAGGGAGAGTTAAGGACCAGAGAAAGTGGGCCAAAAATGTATACCACAGAAAAAATGACAGTAAGTTATATATATGTTGATTTTATGTAATTTATGTGTATGTACAATTTCTTTTTAAAGGATAATCTTACTCAGTGACCAGGTCTGACCTGACCTACCAGACTGTCAACCCCTTTCCACTATTCCTAGTTAATGGATGGTGAAGGTAGTACTGTGACCTTTCACCAGAACTGTGTTCACTTCCATTCTTCAGCTGAGCAGTATTCTTCTGTATGCTGAGCAGCTTAGATATTTTTTAACATCAGTTTCCTAAGTCTTTTAGTTCATAAGAAAGTTCAGAGACCAAAGAAGCCATTCTTGGAGGCTGACACCACTCAGGTCATTTGAGATCGTTTGCATTCAATGAATGTAGTCGCCTGGAAACACAAATATTTGATAACATAGAACTTAACTGTTGTGGTTTTAGGAAACTACTTGCTAGAGAGTGGAAGGGAGTTGTGTTGGAAGATGTAAAGTTTAGAAAGTATTGTGAGAAACACAGATTGATGTTCTCTGTTAACCTAAGCATGCTCAAGTATAGCAGACACTTGGCTATGTGATGGCGTGAATACAGATTAATGAAAGTTAGTTCTATGAGGGAAAGGGACTCTCCTGTCTGGGTTAATATAAAGTCCTTGTTTTGCTCCTATAATTAATTTCATTTTATTTTCATGAACATTTTAGGTGTATCAATACATGCATGAAACCATAACTGTTAATGGCTGCCCCGAATTCCGAGCCAGGGCCACTGCAAAGGTAGGATATCTGCAGCTGTTGAAATATGTGTTCCCAAAGTGATCTAGTAATTGACTGTGCGCGTGTGTGTTTCAGGTATTCGTGTGTACACTGTAAGAAAATTTAGACATCAGTGGCAGCCCAGAGTCTAGAACCAGTGCTACTTCCCAGGTAACAATCATAATGGAAAATTTCAACCTTTATGCTGCTTCTGTAGCTTAAGAAAAGAGAATGATTTTATGGAATATGATGCTTTTTGAAAAGTTGCTTTGCAAAAGCAAATCTACTGGTTCTTCTGTAGCAGTCTGTCTGCAACAACCAATATTTTAATGGACTGTTTTCCCATACATCTCATCCAGAGAGGACACAGTTATTTGGGAGGTAGAAACTAAACAAAATTCCCCTTTTAACTAATGGGAACTGTAGATGCTGAGCAAGCGGTAAGGATGAACAGTGACAGAAATGGCCTGATCAACATTTTATTGATGCCACAGATAAATGTAAGCCTGTTTTTTTGGTTTTTTCTGATACATTGTCTGTTTTAATAAAATATATTGTCTCTTTGTCCATGTGGACCTGCCTTTCTTATATCCTTAGACAATGACAGCTACGTTACTGCTGCTCCTGAAATGATAAAGGAATTCACACAACCATGAAAGAACCCATTCTATGTGCCAGTATGAAATATGCTCTGTATTTTCATAACATGCACAAAAGTAGATGCTTCCAAACAAGGGGATCCACCATGGCTTTCTTTTTCCCATTATCATGTTGCACAAAACACTGTCTTTTATGTGGTATAGCAGATTCTATGCAAAATAACTTACAAAACCCATTAATCTTTTTTAGAGCTACTTCTTTATTGTCCTATTCCTGTGAACATAAACTCCCTGAAGTCCTAGTGGAACTAAGATCTCTTACCGTTAAGTATTTATGTTTGGAGATTTTAATTTAAAGCTGTATTGGAAGAGGAAGGTTGGGAGTGTGCTACAAAATGATATAAGAATATTTTAGGGAAGCAAGCTCTATAATAGCAGCAAATAACCTAATATAGTGTAAATTGCAGTGTATTTTCCATATTAAATAGGACTTCCTTTTCTGTAGGCCATTTTTCTGATTTTAGCCTTCTAATTGAAAGCTAATGGTCAATGTAAACTTGAAAGCTCTTTGGTTCTATATAGAGAAATGTGTATATTAAATCTTGATTTGTTTACACTGCAAATAAACATAGAGATTATTGCTATGTTATTTAGTAAATGGGGAGAAGTCCAATTAGTGTTTCCCATTCTCATTTCTTACTCATATAGAACAGCAGGTTACAGAGCAATGTTTCAATATCGCAATATTTCCTGGTTATTTCTGGGCTGTCTGCATTTCATTCTCCTAGTGCATTCATGTCTGACATAATATGTATGCATGATGACAAGTTCTGCATGTGCAAAAACATGTAACTGAGAATGATCCATTATGTCACATCATCCACTAGCTTCTATTAAGCATAAGCATTATAGGATGCTCAAAAAATAGTAGTGTAATGCAAAATTGTTAAAGCAGTTTGAACTACAAATACATTTTAAAAATAAAAATATTTTCTTAATGTTTATTTAATGATTTATTAAGACCAATAAGTAAGAAAATGCTTGTAGTGAAAAATCAAGTATAAATGTAATATTCTCCTCGATGCAAGCTTTACAGTATGGTACTTCTGGTTTTTTCTTCCCCTGGAATAAGTTCAGTCTAAATTTTTCTAATTTATTTATGTTTCTGTTGTTTAGACTTCATTTTTCAATAAAGGTTTTGACAGAATTATATAATAAAACCTCCTATTCCTGTTCCAGAAGCTACTTAGTTTGCAAGATTTCACAGATTATAAATTAAACTTTTAATTTAAGAACATAATCAGAGGATTTAAAATAAATAATTCCGTAAATCTGAAAGCAAAGCAGAGAGATAACAATTCAGTTCATCCACTTTATTTCAACTAGGAACACATTAGAGATCCCATTATCTTATCCCACAGGAATAAATTTTCTCCCTGTGAAAAGGCAAAGAAGAAATGCACTAATGATCATAAGGGTGCACCACCACAGAGTAAGGCTTCCTGGTGCCTACTTCTGGTAACTACTCTGCTGGTAACTTTCTGTATTATCTTTGATAAGTCACCTAAACTCTTTGTTCCTCTGTTTATTCTTTTATTTCAAAAACATTGGCTTAGAACTTGATGATTTTAAAATATTTTCAGATAATCAGAAAATGTCAGAGTACAATACTGAAATGTTTTCACAGGAAGGAGTTCTTCCTGCAAATGAGCAATGAAATGTCTATCACTGTTCCCCCTAAATAGCCAAATCAATCATTTTTTTTCTTCCAGGCAACAGTTGCTGCATTTGCTGCAAGCGAAGGCCATTCACACCCGCGGGTGGTGGAGCTGCCAAAGACTGAGGAGGGCCTGGGCTTTAATGTCATGGGAGGAAAGGAACAGAATTCACCTATTTATATTTCTCGCATCATTCCTGGAGGAGTGGCAGAAAGGCATGGTGGGCTCAAACGTGGGGACCAGCTGCTTTCAGTTAATGGAGTGGTATGTGGAAATTTGCATTCATTTTCATCTGAATTTTCATTTTTCACAGCTGCTCTAACACCATGATTTAAAATGCAGCTACACAAAACAAAAATAATTAGTTCTGTGAGAGACCCTTCAGTGTCTGTTTGTGGTGTAGTGAGGCAGAGCTCCACCAACAATTTTGTGCCATTACAATTTCTGTTGTAATGGAGAGTGCTTGAAGAGCTTCATTTCCAATCCACACTACCTGCCTAATTTACAATGCCTTAATTGATAATTCTGTAAATTCTTCTTGCAGTAAAAGCTTAATAACAGACTTTCATTTCATAGCCTTTGAGGCACACAGCCTTTTCCAAGCACAGTGATGACACAGTGGCACTTGTGTAGTCTTGTGACCTTCAGAGCCTTGGAACACGTAAAATTGAAAGAAATTTGGTAAGCACATCTGGTGCTGATTTTCAGTAGAGGGCACATTCTAGATTTCTTTTAGTGATATTCATCCAGCTGTGATACCTGTCAGAGAAATAAGCTGTACAAATGTTCCCATACAGGGAGTATGTGTGCATGGTAAAAAGGTACATTTTTTACATCATCATTTTTCTTGTAAATCAAGGTGGAACATTTTGTAGTAATTTCACCGTGAATGTCAATATGGAGGTAAAAAAAGAAGGTACATTGGTGTAGAGGACACATAAGAATCTGACTCCATGATACAGGTCAAATTCGGCCTTTCATTTTTTCTTTTTGTTCTCTTTACAAAGGAATATAAAATACTGAAAAGATAAGGATACATTTCATTCATATATCCTTGCTCTTCCCTTTATGAACATGTAGTCTTTCCATGCAAACCTCCATTTGACCTTGTATTTAAATGTACTGAAGGCACAGAGTAGCAGTTTCTGAGTCCAATCAGAAATCTAAGACTTTAAAACTTAAATTTCTTCTTTGTTGAAAGCCCATAAACAATAAAAATGTTTCTAGGTTTTCATCTATTTCTCTCAACACTAGCTATTCTCCTTCTCTTCTAACACTTTTGTTAGAAGATTTTGTCTAACACTTCAGACTTTTTACCACTCCTTCTACTATCATGGTCTCAAAAGAGAAATACGAGTCCTGAAAACATGTTTGTACCAAATAGCAATGAGAAAGGAAAGAAAAATTCACTGAAAAGATTATTTAGTCTTAAAGAAAAAGTAAATGGAGTATTTAAGGAAGTTGGTTGCCTCAACTTCACTGATTTAAAGTTGATCAAAGAATTTTGTTGTTCTTTCAACAAGGGATTAAAAAGGCAGATGAAAATAGTTTCAATTTACTAATTAATGGATGGTTCTTGAAAAATCCTTTTACTGTCAACAGTGTCTAGGCAAAGACCAGAGAGGAAAGTGGTGAATATTCAGAAGTCAAGACATTGAATTCAACCCTCTTTTCACCTCTATTTTATGATTCTCCTGTCAAAAGTTTTATGCATGTGCTCTAGAATAGATATTTAGGTAATACAGCAAAAAACAGAGTACAAAATTCCCAATTGCATGTGGACACATGAGAAAGTTGGTTTAGAGACGCAAGAGAAATATTTTTGCATTCAGAGTCTAAACAACAGAATTCAAAGTTTGAATTCAAGTTGCATACTTGAAATAATCACAGAATCATAGCACAGTTTGGGTTGAAAGGGACCTAAAAGATGATCTTGTTCCAACTGCTCTACCATGGGTAGGAACACCTTCCACTAAAGCACATTGCCCATCCAACTTGACTTTGAGCTTCCAGGGATGGGACATCCACGAATTCCCTGGAAACCTGTTCCAGGGCCTCACCACCCTCAGAGTAATGAACAACTGTTCATAAACCAGTCTTGGGCTGAATAATCCCACACAATATAATATGCAAAAAGGCAAAAATTGTAGAAGTGATTATTTGTTTGCAGACAGCTTGAGACGGGACCAAAAAAATCTAAATTTAGCCTTGTTCACTGGGACTAATTCACTCTGTGATTCTCTTAATTTAGCTGGAGAAAAGCAAATAATATACAGTATGTACAGTAGAACAGACGGCTCAGTGGTGGGACATGAAATGAAATATCTGTAACTTGTTTGTGCTCAATCACTGATGGTTATCCAACTTCATAATTAGCAGCATAAAATTAGAGCTGTGTGTTCAGAATCCAGATTTGTTATCCCAGCATGACTGGGAAGAGTGTTCTTTGAGCTGTTTCACTGCATGTTAAAAAACAGTGTTTTCTCATTATGCTGAGAATTTTGTTACATACTTTTGTCCCACACCCCCTAAAAGTAAAGGAAATTGAAAGCAGCAAGCCCTGCAGATGGCTCGACAAAAACACTTGCTGGTGCCTGTTGATATCTGGCAAAGATTCTGCATTTGTCAGATAACTTGTGTGAGTCAGATACAGAAAGGATGCAAAATAGATTTATAATGACTAAATTGTCAGCTAAGTATTTGTTTAGGGATACCTAATAGAAATATTCTTCTCAGTCTCCCAATTTGTGTGCTAACAGATTTTCCTTTTTGTCTTCAGGAAAGTGAATTTTTTTCTTTTAGATTTATGGAAAGCCTATGAACCAGGATAGAGTAATGGTTTATATTTGCCCACACATTATCTGCATTTCTTTCAGCTGTTCTTGTCTCTATAGTGTTTTATATTCTTCTCTTTGATGCAATCTGGCAATGCAATAACGGAAAAAAAGGAATAAGTGTATATATGTAATAAGAAATTATATGTTAAGTAAATATGTACTTTGCAAAACAATTTTACTCATTTGGTGGGCAGTTCTAAAGTAACATGAGTGTGTCAGATCTTTGCAATGTCCCCCACCAGCATAATCCAGTCAGCAAAGTACCTTGTGTAGAAATGACCAATATCAGCAGGAGTCCTTTGCCAGCACAGCCTTAGAGGTTTGCAGAGGCAGAAGAATTCCAACAGCAAAACAACTCCCTTTGCCTTTTCCTTTACCCCACTCCAAGGGCCTCTGCTGTTTCACTTGTGCAGCCATTGTTAAGCAGATAAAGTTTTTGTGATACCTTGAAAATTGGAGTGTGTGCAGCAATAAAGAGATTAAGAGCAGTATAACAATCATATTAATAACAGCTGAAAACTGTGGTTGTCAAGATATGAGTGAGGTGTGTTCAGAGAGCAGGATTTGTATTTAGCAGTGCTATGTTTGCCTTTGTTTTTTTCCCCTCTTTGCTTATGATAGGCTCAGAGCATTAGGCTTAATTCTGTATCATTACTATTCAGATCAATTGGAGTTTCCGTTGACCTGGATAGCAACAAAGTCAAACCCTTCATTTCTAATTAGAAAATACTGTCTAAACTGGAAGAACAAGGCTGGGGACAAACAGGAGAGAAAACAAACAAGCATGAATTAAATACAGTTTGCTAGGTTGTTGAATGAAGTATTAAAACACACCATCTCATTATTCCCCTACAAAACAATCACAATTTCTTACTGGTGTCAATAAGAACCATCCAGCACTTTGAAAGCAAACAAATGTTTCTACTTCATGTAGCTTAGGAGGTTACAATGTTTATTCATAGCCTGTTTGAAATTCATGCTGTTGCGCAGGAAAACCAAAATGACACCGCTGAATATCCTCTGAATGTCCATGCCATGCCATACTGACCATGATTTACAAGCAAAAAAGGAAATATAAAACACTGCCAAATTTTATACACTTTCTCTTAAGGTGAGACTTGTATTTCCAAAAGCATGGTATACATAAGAATTTTAAAACACGGCAGGTAGTAAAACTTTGATTTATTTTAAGTGGGAAGAAAAAGGCTTCTTTTTAGATGATCTCAAATCCATGTGAAGGTCGCAGATGTTCAGGCTTGGGGTTTTTTTTTTCTGTGCAGAGATACTCTTGTTTCTTAGAACATGTTCTACAACACATGGACTATCATGCACCATTAGAATTTTTTTCCCTTTTTCTCAAGGTGTGTTACAATGCATATGCCTAAAAAGCATATGACTCCACTCAGTCCACTTGATGGTAGAAATTGAATACTCTGTTTAACAGCCAAGTCACATCCCTGTTTTGGATATTTACTGTTCCAAGCAACATTAGCATAGAAATCAGGGCTTGAAAATCAATACATGCCCAGCGTGCATTAGTCTCACTTAACACTTTCTTTTTAGTGGTCCCTTTAAAAAATGTAAGGTATGAAAACTACCTAAAACTCTGACAAGCTTTCTATATGAAAAAGACACAGCTTTAGATCAAAGCACCATTTTCACTATTAAATCTGTTCTCCCTGCTCCCAGAGTGTTGAAGGAGAACACCACGAGAAGGCGGTGGAGCTGCTGAAGGCGGCCAAGGACAGCGTGAAGCTGGTGGTGCGCTACACTCCCAAGGTGCTGGAGGAGATGGAGGCTCGCTTCGAAAAACTGAGAACAGCCCGGCGCCGGCAACAGCAGCAATTGCTCATTCAGCAGCAGCAACAGCAGCAAAGCACACAGCAAAACCATATGTCGTAGGTGAGAGGATTCATTGTTCTTCCCTAAAGTCCACTGACAGCACCCAACCAGGGCCAGCCACTTCCAGGGGTCTGTCAGGGCAGCATGCGGTGCCAGAGCCCATCTCAGTCCCAGACAGGAGCAGGGCAGCCCCAGACCTGGGCACCTGCGTGGGGTTAGAGACAGGGGGACCAGCTGAGTGGGACCCCATGGCTGGGAAGGGCAGGGCTATGGGGTGTTGGAGACTGGCCCTGCTGGGGCATTGCTGGGACAAGGGATGATGACCCTAGGAGCTGACATGAGGTCCCAGGCTGTGGACAGGATGGAGGGAGCCCCAAGGGGGACAGTCAGGGGCCTGGAGGTACCCTTGAGGTCCCAGCCAGCACTTACTGCAGTCCAGATGAGCAGTGCTCATTCTTTGGTACATTTCCACATGTTTTTTCCCAGTAAAAATGTGTTTTGAAAAGAGGTTAATAGCACTTAGCAAATTCTGGAACGAGTTTCCAACCGATAATCCTGAGATCAAAAGCCACTGTGCACTTCTGGCTTATCTGCAAGTGAAAGAAGTCCTGGGAACATTTTTTTTATATTAACAACCAGAGCATTTATGACAAATAAGAATATGCCACCAGATCTAGATAGTTTAAAGCATTTTCAGCTAGTCTGTTACCACTCTGCAATAAAACATCAAGATTTGCTGGCGGTAGGTGAAGAAAAGCCTTCCAAACCTCTTCCTTGCAACAGGGAACCCAAACTTCATTCTGGTTAATCTGCAGGGCACCTGTAAGTGCTTGCCTTTGGATACAGTTTGGTAGGAAGTATTTCACTCCCTCGTGACTGACATTCAGTATCACAATAGCTTCCAAGAGGCTTGCAAGTCTCCCAGTGGCATGTGAGGTTCAGAGATTCTCTGTATATGCAGCTTTTCTGAAATCAGTGAGAGTTTGTGCTAGGAATACATTTACAGATATGCTCCATTTGCCTAAATAAAATCAAGTAGGAAGCATGTCCCAATGATTTATATCCAAACCCTCATCTCATAGCTGTTTGTTCCCAAAACAGTATGCATGTACTAAAGAGACAACAAGTCAGTCAGAAAGTCCCCAAATGGTCAAAATCTGAAGCTCCCAGTGATGGTTTCATCCTTAGTGTTGACACTGACCTATGTTGGAATTCAGGGGAAAACCCACTTTGTAATCACCCTGCTCTGTGACCACCAGAATTCCAGATTTGTTGATGCAAACAAGGTTTTGATTCCCATCTCAGGGCCTCAACTCAGACAAGTATAAACCGTAGTATTTCATGAAGTATGTTTGGGGTTTCTGTGTAAAACAAGGACATTGCAGGAGGTAGACATACACATGAAGTTTTTAATTTTCTTTCATAAATTAAACTATTAATTATTAATTTAAATAATTAATAAATTGTTTAAATAATTTCATTAGCAAGTAAAGAATTTTTTGCTGATTTTAAAGTGAAAGGGGAGAAGGGCAGGCAGAGACAGCCAGCAGATTAATTCCTCAATTTTTTGTGCTTGCTCTGAGGAATGTTTCTTTAATTCTAGGTTATTCTCAAGAAAGAAGAAGCCTCAATCAAGAGTTCAGTAATCAAGCAACCAGAGCTGTACTCTAGTATTCCAGCAAAAGCAAACTACAGGAACATGCAACAGAATTCATCTGGAGAATATAATGTACCAGACTAAAGTGAGCCATAGGGAGGGTACCATCATGATAAAGCTTTTCAGCACACAGCAGTCACAGATACCTTTTACTTCTGTGACTCTGTTCCTAATGAGAACAGCATGATTGGTAAACCCTATGAAACAGTGAAGTCCAGGGCTTCCAAATAATTCTGTTTGATCTCATCTTGCACTCCTTACTCTGACAAATTTCTAGTTGGCTTTCTCTAGTCAATTAAAGTTTAGTTTAAGGAGGTTAAGATCATCTGCTTTTGAGAGCAGGATCTTTCTCTACAGTTGTCTCCAAAAATTAAAAACATCAGTTCAAAATTTTGCCACAGACATCAAACTCGTACATCACACTTCATAACCACTTTGTACTATATATTGTAGAGCTGTTTTAACCTAACTTCCTGTTTATAATTTTCAGATTACCCTCTGGAAATAGCAATTTACTATATTTATAAAGTATTCCATTTGTAGAAGCAATTGGCTTTTTACTCTTGGTGTTTCCATATATTTTATTATGCATCAACAGAGTGAGAGAGTTTTAGGTCAACTTTAATTTTATTAGTAGTAAAGTTAGGGAAGCCTAGAACTGTATTTTTAAATGTAGGTATTGCTTGTATCTATTATAGTTACTATTCAGAAATCTATAACTGGATATATTATATATTTATTCCATAAAATATATATTGTCTGAATGTACCTGTTAGAGAAGTAGGGTCTTTGCTTAGCATGTATTGCAAATGTAGTAAGCTAATGTTAGCAAAAGACCAAGCTTTGTTTGGCAGATATTACTGTGATAGCATAATCTCTGCATTTCTGTACTGTTTAATTTATTTTCCAGTCTAATGTTAATATATTTTAGAGAGGAGGAAGTGTAAATTGTTTCTTTTAAGACTCACAGATTATCATTTAAATCAATTTGAAATTAGAGTTCTAACTTTTTTTTTTTTTTTTTAATTAAGCCAGATTGGAATGTGCAAGCAAAATCTGTAAGTTCTTTAGTTTACATGTCTGCTTTTCCAAAGAAGATAGTCAAAGCTGCAAGGCTATAAATGTCATCTGCTTTCAAGAAAATAAGAAAATGGACCCCCAAATCCTAAAAAAAGTGATCATTTTTACATGCCTTCTATGCTTCATTAGAAAAGACTTGGGGGAGAAAAGGAGATTAGGGGAAGACCATACAGTCATTGCATGTTGAAAACTTCTGCTGATGTCAGTGAAAGTTCAGTAATGTGAGGAATGGAATGTAGAAATGGTCAGAAACAGTGTTCTGGTTGTGAACTTGGACCAAAGTCAGAAACAATATATTGGAGGGTCTATTCTCAAACAGAGAGAAACAAAGTGAAACAGGGGAAATTGGCACTATCATAGCATATGTTAGAAACCAAATGCAGGCTAGCCAACAGTCTTGACAGTGTTTGATCAGTGTAAGTAGCCATTGAAAGGAAATTACTGTATTTTTAAAACCAAACAGCATGAATTCATCTAGAGAAGCCTCATTTTATACAGAGAGGTAATCATATTCAGCGGTCACTGGTGACAATATAAATTAAGACAGTGGAGTTTGAGAACTACCAGAACTGGAGATGAAATGAATTGTATTGTACTCTGCACGGTGTCTTTTTATACTTAATAAAACTGTACATACCTATTTTAAAATTGTTCTCAAACAGGCATTGCTATTAATATTGACAATATATAAGTTGTTATTATGACTGCATATAACTGTTGTGTATCTCATCAGTATGATTTGAATTACACTGATAGCTGCATTTTCAGAGACCAAGTATTCACATTTAGTCAACCCACTGTACTGCATTTTTCCAAACCGCCTCTCCACCTCCTTCCCTCCTCTTCCTCAAAAAATTTGAGTGGAATGTGCTGATTAATAAATTTCAATAATGGACTGTCATTCATATAGAGAAGCATATAAAATTCATTTTCATATATTATGATTCAATAAATTATTTATACACATTAAAATTAACATTCTAGTCTTTGCCAACATTTAACAGAAAAAATTGTCAATGATTTTGAAGTGGAAACAGGAAGGAATAACTTTCTGTTACTTTTCATGCCCCTTACTGATCAATAAAACATACAGCTACTTAATCACAGAATAACCACTATCCCTAAGCCTCTGATACAGTTTTCATTGTAGCTGGTATTTTCATTTGTGATTTAAATGCATGTAGTCCTGATTCAACATGGTACTTCCACATGTGCACAGCTGAATTATTATCCAGAAGAAGTGCAGGAAAGACAACCTTTTCCACATGCAGGTCTGCAGGTCTTTGTGCACTGTATTTGAACACATTGGTCTGCTGGCCTTTGCTGTTACACTACAGTAAATTGATATTCTTTCAGTCAACTTAGCAAGTTTTATTGCCTATATTTACCTTTGGGGCTTCCTCGTGTCTCTCTGCACTGGCAGCAAACTGAGATAGGAGATCCATGATGCCTTTTTTGCTTCTTTATTGCAGTACTCCAAGAAGTGTTTATGCACTCCTGCATCATATTCACTTACACCAAAGATCCAGATTCAGGATTTAATAGTAGCAGAGATTCAGGGTTGGTGGCAGTTCCTTAGTGAAGTTGATGGCTCTACTGTGCTAGCCATAGTTTTTCTCTTTGTGACACTGGCACTTTGTAAGGTATTGAAGAATTCCATAGTCTCTAATGAAGCAAAAAAACTCACCAGCTTGAACTTCAGAATTATGCAGAAAAGTGTCTGGAAGTATTAAGGATTATTCCATGTGTAAACAGTGGATTATTAGCTAGAAGCAGTACTGTCCCCCCATAAGTATTACTGAGACCATTTCCATATCCAGCATTCAATAGAACAAAACAGATTTCTAAACCTAAGAGTATTCTGGGCCAGTTTGTAAGACTGTGCTGTCTGCTGCAATACACAAATGATGAGACATAGAACTCATTGTGCTTAGCCATGGGAAGGTCAGGATGAATTAGGGATGTGCTCAAACAGTCTTGCAAGCAGACCCATGTTAACCCTGCTTGTTCATGAGGTGAATGCAGGTTGAACAAGCAGAAGGATTTAGATATATTTTTGATGAATTCATTGTCTCTGCCTTCAGGCATCCAAAATCAGGCTGTGGAGGTTACACTGTTTCCAAATTGAAGAGTTAGAGGTGTCCATTAAATGTGATTCATTCCACCTCTCTGACATACATCTTAAAATAGAGTAAGGCATTCTGTTAAAAAGATCATAAGCAGAGCCACTACTAAACAACTTAAACTACTAGCTTGGAATAAATAGTGGCTTTTGAGGGGGTGTTGCTGCTACAGTCATACACAGCTTTGAAATAATAAATAAAAAGTCCCCAGTGTTTGAATTCCCTAATCTTAAACCTCTGCATGCATAGCTCAGAGGTTCCAAGAGTACATGCAAGAGGCCTTGCATGTACTCTGGTTTGTAAGGAGGTTCCTGTCACTACAGATGTCTATTTTGAACCATTTTAAGAAATTTAAGAGCTCAGCACAGGTATTGTTAGCAAAATGCTTTGGTTGTGGTGCATACGGGAGCAGATTGCAACAAGCTTCAGCCTAGGAATGCTGATAGCAGAAGTCTGTACTGCCACCCCCAACACTGGGCTATTGTGTGTGCATTTTACCATAGTTGCAGCCAAAAAGATGGTTGCTTTGGATTTCTGGTTACAGAGATGCACAAAATGACAGCCATTAAACTTCCCCCATAGGGATTTGGGGTAACAATAGTTGTAGCAAAACTTGCCCAGTTCTGAAATCTAAAACCTGCAGCTATCTAGGATTATGTAAAAAGATTACAAAAGCAAATGTCTAAAAGGAGCAGCCAACATCCAAAAGGAAAAAAAGTCACATAGGAGTTTAATCTCTGATTAGTTTTCAATTTACTTTCTCACAGTTATTTTCACATATTCTTGTCAATTCATCAACCACAAGAGAAGCATATGATTCAGCAATTGCAGCTCCTTTTGTCAAAATCATAAAGAGCTGATACGGTGGAAGAATACCTCTTCATCTCTCTGAGACATGTGAAGCTGGATTGTGCTGCAAAAAGGTGATACCCAAACATACCCCAGTCCTACAGACACTTTCTTCATTAGTCCTATTACAGTTTCTCTCCACCATCAACCCTCAAGTTGAGAGAATTCTAAGCATGTTTTCTCAAAGTGAGTATGTTAGACACGTAGACACACAAATTCATGTTTGTTTCAAGGAAAATTATATTAAGCCTGAAGTTGTAAATCTTGCCCAACCTTTTAATTTTGACAAAAATTAATTTTGATCCCAAAATGTCCCAAGACAGTTGCACTTATGACCAGTCGGAAGCCTGAAATTAGCTTGTAAGCTGGCCCAATTAAAAACTGCATCTCAGGAGGCACTTCCATAGCATTTCTGTTGAAACTGAAGGAAGAAAAGAGAAAGTACAACCTCTGAAGTACAGAGTAGCCAGTGCAGAAGAGGGAAGATACTTGAAATTTTTCCCATGTCCATGAAAATTTCTCCAGAAATACAGAATATTATTTTTATCTGAATGAGTTACTAATTTATGTTGGGAGGATAAACCATGTCTCCTACAGCAGTTTTTGAGAAGAACAAGACAAAATGCTTGGCTAAAACAGCATGGGAAGAATTCTGAGTATGTTAAGGTAGCCATGAACAGTTTGGTGGGCAAGAGTGGCCCCCAGCTAAGAATAGAGCAGGGTATTTCTTCACTGATCTCTCTCCTCTCTCTCCACCTTTTGGCTTCACAAATTCCCTTTGGCAAGACCCCAAAGGTCACCACAAAGCTATTCCAAGTCTCCCACTGTAGTATTCTCCTACCCATCTTTCCATGTGAGTTTTCTATTGGCTGAGCAGTGACACTTTTTGATCACATATGATCTCTTCAGCTAAGTATGGTATTTAGGCTTTTTCATGTCTACCTTCTGGAGTGCTCTGCTCTTCACTTGCACTCCATATCCATTGGCTGCCCCCCCATGGCCACCATACTCAGCTGTCTTACTTGCTTTACACAAAATAATTGCACTAGCCCTCAAGGATACATGGGGAAAAATATGTTGAGAGGGTAGAAAAATGGTAGATAAACCTTGAAAAAAAATACAGATATGTCGAAAATGTCACCTCTTTCCTGAGTCACCCCTTTTTCAACAGGTGATGATTTTCACTTTCATTTAGTTCCCTGCTGACAAAGCACTCTATGTTGTGATGGTGACTGTGGAACAACCACATGTCCTCCTCTGGCTTAAAAAACAGCTTCTTGTCTGGAACCAATGGACATCTTGACCTTCTTGAGGCATTACACTGAATTCACACACCTACAGTGGGGCAGAGTCACTGTGCACACACTGAGCAAGTGAGGTTTACAGGTGAAGAAAATCCATCACATCTGGCATGTAGACCCATGTCTGTCTGGAATTTCACAGGTGAAAATGAACAACTCCTGGCAGCATCCTAACATTGAGTCAGTGCCTTCAGCCATTCAGTCTGAAAGTGTCATTTAAAAAGACATCCAGGAACCAATGTTTCATTTGTTTTGAAATTCTATTTCAAAGTAAGTTTCCAGCAGCAATCAATGAGAAAGCAAGAGTCTTTCTTAAACTTCCAGGGATCAAACACAACAAACTATTAATTTCTTCACTAACACAATGCTTCAAGTGCAGAACTAACACCAACACCATCCCTCAAGCTCCAGTTTTGTGCATGTTGTCCTTATCTTGTCTATAAGGTTGACAGAAAGAAATTAAACTATTCACTGTTGGGTCTTAGTACCCCTAAAGGAAAACATAAACTTGGTCATTGTGAAGGGGGTTTAAGCATCAATTAACTCAGACTAAAGTATGAGTGCTGTTTGTCTTTTGAGCACTATTTGTCTCCACTATGTGTATGGCACGGTAGCAGGTTTACAGCCCCGTGTAGGAATGTATCTGTGTATCCCTACCTCCGCTGACTCGTTCAGTGGGCACGGCAGGTGGAGCTCGCAGCTGAATAAATATGCCAAGGGAGACGCCTAGTGTAAAACGATGCTCATGGCACCGAGAGCTGCTCATTCCGCTGTCTCTGCGAAGGGCTTCTTCGCTCCTAGCGTTAAGAAGCTGCACACAGAGATGTACACAGCGATCGTTTGATATTGCCACACATTTTACAGTGGGTGAACAGTTCAGAACTGAGCTCGATTTACAGGTAGAATAACATCACAAGAGTAAATACTTTCTGTGCTAAGAATGACAAGTAGCAATAGGATTATGGCAATATAAAGACAATATTCTTACCTGGGTAGCAATTGTGGGGTTAATGTAAACATTGTTTAACATGGGCTAACATGCACACAGGGTCTGATCGCACTTCATCTACTGTTGCTGCTACTGTAGATTATACGCGTGCTGATGAAAAAAATGTCCCAAACGCTAGGCAAGTGTATCATTTACATTGAAGTAAATGATAGGTGAAGCACATCTCCATGCCTTGCTGAAGGCAGCCATATAAACCAGGTGCAGTAACAAATCGACACAAGACAAGAATCTCCCACTGCAGCAGCAGCTGCTCTGCTTTTAGCGGGGAACTTGCCAAAGGTAGCCATCAAATTGGGTTCCACTGTAGCTGTGACTATCTCAATGATGCTAACAGTCTGTACCACTGCCTGCCTCTTCCCTCCTCAGAGGGACACCCAAACAGAATCCTGCATCATTAGATCCAAGTGTATTTACAGATTAGCTCTAGAGGCATTTTTATTTCTCCCCTTCTAGACACTCCTATAATTACTTCCTCTTCCTCCACCACAGCTTTAACCAAGGCTTTGATATTTAGATGAAGTGTGCAGGCATCTACAAGTTCTCCTATTTTTCAGCAGGGAAAACAAACTAGGAGCTACATTTTGTATATCACATCTTATATTCTTAGGCAGATTCCTCTCTGAAAGGCCTGGGAGAAGGCAATGCCTCCAAGAAGCACCAGCTTGACACGGGGCTCTGAGAAGCCCTCAGAAAACTGGCACAAGTTTAGAAGAAAGGACAGAGGAAAGAAGACAAAATGATAAAATAGTCCTACCTTCAGCAAGCTCCAGAGGTAAAGCTGAGGCCCTGACAGCCTTCACTGTTTGTTAAGGACCAGATGTCCTGTTCAGTTTTCCTGCTGTGACTGTGGTGCTTAACAGCAGCCCAAAGTCTCCAGTTCCATTAGAAACCCCCTGACTCTGACAAAGGTTACAATCCTAGACAAGGAAGGGTAACAGGAAACCTATGCTTATCCTGGAATTGTCCGGTGCTACCTAACTGTTTGCCAAATTTAGACTTTGAGGCAAGGTAAGGCCAAAAATATATCTTGTCAAAATGCATGCCAATTGCTTCAAATAATAATCTCCTGACATCTGTAAGCAAGTCTTCCACTGATGCTTGTGTGGCTGAGGCTGGTTCCTTCCCTGTATCCCTGGCTAATTCTAGGATGATTATTTTAAATCTGCATGGAGAAAGGATGTGAAAAACGTCAGACTCCAATGAACTGCAAGTAGTTTTCATGTGATACAAAAAAGTTTCCAACCGGAGTCTTTGCTGAACTAATGAACCCTCAGCAGCTGTCTGCATTACAATTAGTACACCTCCAAAGCATGTCTTAGAAGCAGTCATCTTGCCTTTATTAAATTATTCAGTTCAACTACGCAGGTGATCTGGCTTACTGAGGAGATGAATGCAATCTTAAATCAAATTTGCTCCATAAGCTGAGAGTCAAAGAACGACAATCTTCAAAGCTGGAAAAAAATAGGAGGGAAAAAAATAATAGTTCCAAGTGTTAAATCAGATGAAGATTTGACATGCTTCTTTGACTGTAAAACTCACTGTTGAAGCAGCTGAAGTGACTTGGAAGTCAGACAAAACACCTGACATTATTTTCAGAGACCAGTGTCAGTGAAGGTGCAATTAATTGCAGCTACAGTCTCTCTGCAGCTAATGGAGGGAACAATTATCTCCAAGAGGTGATTCACCACATCTGTGTAATGGTTACTGACACAATATAGTACATATATATTTTTTTCCAGTGAAGACAGAAGAAGAATTTTCTAATCATCCTCCTCCACCTATCTCCCTTGCCAGTACTAATTCCCACCTCAGCTTTAACGGGTTTCTCCTTCAGCCAGTGTAGCAGCATAAAACCACTGTCTCACCTTCCCCATTGAAAGTACTGTGGTTTTTTGGTTTGTCTGCAGGAGCATCCTATTCCCAACTTGTCACTGAAGAAAATACAATGGGTAGTTATATCTCGTCCATCTCATATTAATAATGGGAAATGTCTCTTTTCCTTCATTCACTACAGAGAGAACTTGTAATATATTGGAAAAGAAGCCTAAATTCTAGATGCTGCAAATTGCAATATTTTAGCTGACAAGTACAAAAAGTTTCACCACAGGACAGTACCTGCCAGAGATCAGCACACAGAAGCCAAGCAAACTGACTGTATGAAGTGGTAGGCAGTAACTGGGGCAAAGAACGATGTCTGTGTGTGTCCACAGCACACAGACGATGCTGAATCAACAACTTCAATTGAACAGACCCAGCTCCCTCAGCCCATCATCATAAGAGAGGTGCCCCAGTCCCTTCATCATCTTCGTTGCCCTGTGCTTGACCCAGTCCAGGAGCTCCATGACTCTCTTGTGCTGAGGAGCCCAGAACTGGGCACAGCACCCCAGATGTGGCCTCACTGGGGCTGAGTAGAGGGACAGGATCAGCATTATTTATAACTGAGAGGCCTGGGAAGCAGCAGAAAAAAGGCTGTTTAAATTTATAAGGACAGCATCCACATTTCCCCAGAGACCTAGATGGAAAATAGTTTTGTGCATTTTGATGCCACTCCACATCACAACAACTTCTGAGAAATATAAACAGCAACCTGGTTCTTTGTTATGCATTAGTAATAGCAGATGGGTTTATTCAAGGCAGAGTACACTTTTTGATCAGTTTTTCCTTTCAGGGGAGAGATAAGCAGTTTCAAGCAGGGTAAGCAGTTAGATGCAGCCTATGTACTGTGAGATGGGCCTTGCTGCTTTAGCATCCATAAATGTGCAAAATCCCAGGGATCTGACGTGGGATTGATGTCACCACTTTAAGTCAGTCTAAGACACAGGTTTTTAGGCAATAGAAGTTTAAAAAAAAACAAAACAAGAACAACCAAGTGACAAATGCTGGTCACAGAACAGTACAAGTATGTAAGGAATCATGCCAAATTATACCACCTGTGGTGCAGCAGAAGGACAAAACATTTCTGCCCGGACATTGCTGTATCCTTCAGCATTATTCATGAGTCACTGTCCATGACACTAAGCAGTCCTTAAGATAGTGCAAGACTGCACTTTGAAGCTGAATCTTCTCAGAAATATGAGAGACATAACACAACAACATGCTCTAGATGTGTGCCTGAGGTAACTGCCATTTCAACCTCAATTGATTGTCCTTCTTCCCCACAGAGTCATAATTCAATTCAACAACAGAGGTTACAAATACCTGCAGGTAACAGAGATTTTCATTCAATGCTCTCAGTTGCTACAAGTAATATGTAAACCTGTTTACCATTCTTGGACATAACTATTCAAAGTACACAGTGACCACCGGAAAGAAACTTCCTCCAATATTTGACGAAGGTGAAGAATAAGTTCCACATTGCTATTCCAGTATGTATACTTGATGTTTATCAGAAACCTTGTTGTAATTGTCCTGTAGCTCTAGCTTGTCCTAAGAAGATCAGGTTTGTCAAGGAGACCTCTTCTAGAAGGCAAAAAGTTATAGAAGTACCCAAGTCACTCAGCAAACAGTTGTGGTAGATTAAGAACTCACTGTTACTACTCCTCCCAGGCCACAGTAGAGATGATATAATTTCCTGTCACAGGGTCTCCAATTCACAGCCCACAAAGATCCACCTTCTGCAGCAGCCCACTGGTTACAAGGCTCTTGCTCCAGGATATTCACTCAGTGTGAAGAAGAGGCATGGACTGTAGGTCCTGACCTTGCCTATTTTTGCTCAACAAGAAATATGCCTCCTTTGTGACCAAAATGCATATTGCAAGGGACACACATGACAATGAGGATGAGCAGACTGCTCCCATCATGTCTGAACACACACGAGAGGTCTTTTCACAGGACTGGAGATGCTATCTTTGCAGGATGGAAAACACCAAGAGTTTAGCCATTTAGTAACTCTGCTTCCAGACACATGACCAAAAAGACTGCAGAGCCCTTCAGAAAGAGAGGATCATATGGCACACAACTCATCCCCACCAAAACCCATGGGAAAAGGAAGGAGAAATATTATTTAAGGGCAAATTGTCTGAGAAGCCAAAGTCATCATACAAGTTGAAGAAAGCATCATCTAATTTAGTCCATGCAGTGATGTAACTCAAATATGCACTGGAGACACCATGCCCTGAAACACCCTTTTCTCTCCTAATAAAAACAGCCCCTTTGACACAGGCAGAAAAGGGCTCAAACTCATCTTCCCACATCATGAGTGAAAGCTGTAAGTGACAACCCAATTAATAAAAGGGGAACAATTGCACATCCCCTTTTATTTTGTAGATGAAATATTTATCCCTGCTTAGACCATGAAACATAGGGCTTGGGCACAGGGTGAAAAGGCAGACAGACAGAAAGAAAGATGGACAGATTGATCTTGACTGGGGAAAGACACTATATTCCAATCCAGATTAAGACACTTAAGTAAGACAGGTTCTTCATCAAATTCTTGCTATTTAGACAGAGTCCTGCTTCACACTATGTATTCCCAGAGGTTATACTGGGGCCCAGGTGTCTCTCCTGTATGTCGAGAATTTCTGATATTCCCAGTGTTCCGTATAACTTTACAAGGACAAGACCCTTGGCACTGGGGATCCCTAACCCAGCTTGCGGACCTGGAGTCTCTGATTCTCAGCTATATTTAAACACCTAATCCCCCTGGAGAATTTGAGCCTTCATCTGCCATAGGATTTTGTAAAGTCCCTAACTCCTGTATATATCAATGTTTTAAATAGAACAGTTGATTTTTTTTATATTTAAAATTATGTACTTCAACATTTTATAGAAATGGCATTTTAAAAAAAATCCTACATTCTGTAGAAAATCTGTCCCCTATGTTTCAGAATTTAATTTCTCTTGGGGGGGGGGGGGGGGTAGGGGTGGAGCAGCAGAGTTCAGACCTTGTCCTGTACTTCCTATTTTTTTATTCAGCCTGGAATGATTAGAACTACTACTGGGCCCAAAATAGATTTACCACTTTCAAATACACTCCAGTGACAGCTGAGTAGTATAATGATGTTTTATCCCACATTAGTGGCAAAATAAATTGCTTTTCCAGCACACACACAGAGCTTTATAAAAAGAATAATCCCACTGGAAAAAGGATTCTTCAGCTTTGAATTCCTGCACCCAAAAGGGCCTCAGCTGCAGCAGCCTTCTCTGGAGAAGCCAGAGGGAGTAAAAGCTCACAGAAGTGCAGGGTGTCACTTGAAGGTAGGCACTTATATTAAGACTAAAAGAATATATATTATAGTGTTCTTATCTTTGGGTGCTGCTGAATTATTTTTAATTTTATAAGTATTTGTGTGTTATACTTTCTGCTGGATTGGTGTTATGCTTATAAATTCCAATATTCAGGCTACGGCTATATAAGTCACATTTGGCTCAGATGCACATCATATGCTTTCAATATGGATTCAGGTTTTTACCCTTCTCTTACCAATCATTTAATTGCAGTGGGAGAATTACAGCACCAAAATTAATCCAGAAGCACTTCTCCCTATTTCCAGCTCTAAGTTAGAAGCCAGGTCTGCATGTCTGCTATGCTGAACAGCACTGATGTCAGCTCTGACCTGCCAAATCCTGCTTGAGCATGCATGTCATCAGAAAATTTTGACTGTTTAATGGTGAGGCAATGCTCTAATTCTTACAGCACAGGCAGTTCTCAGATAACCCACATTTTCAACTGGATTATACTCTGCATTTCTCTTTTTTGAAAGGTAACAGGAAACAGGAACATAAAAGCATTCATAAACCACAAAATATTTTCCAGGCACATTTCTGCCTGTAATTAGAGGAAGAACAGTTGTAGGTGTTGCTCACAGCTTTTAATCAAGTGACCTTCAATATTAGAATCAAACAGAGCTATTCAGGTATCTGAATGCAGAATCTCCCCCTTGCAGAACTGCTGCTTGCCAGGAGCCTCTAACCTCTCTAAAGGCACTGAGATGTCTGAAATAATTGCCTGTAGCAGTATGATGGTAAAAGGCTTTATGTAAAGGATTGCACATAATAAAAATTATATGAGGGCTGAAGACTCAGTCAAACATCATAAGACCAATCCCCCCAAAAGCACTCCTATGTCATTTTAAATAAAGAATCTGGTAATACTGCTATATTGGTTTTCTCCCTTCCTCCAAATAGACTCCCTTTTTAGGCTTTGAACTTGCTAAAACCTGCACATAGAAAGTATATCAGTGCACAGGTATTTCTACTGGTTAAAAGGATGTGAATATAAACTTTGTTGCATCTTACTCTAATACTTTACACATACTGATTTATTTTTAAAGGGTCTGAAATTTGTCTTTAAAAAGTGGAGGGTTTTATCATGTTCAGCAACATTTTCTCTCTGACTTTATTTCTAAATAAACAGATGGGCAAAGTGTTTTTGAAAATAATTAGGCTCCAGGGGAAGAGTCCTTCAAGAGCTCCTTGCACTTACTATCTATCAATAACTACTGTGCTAGGTAGGGAGGTATCTACCTTATCTTACCTATTCAGTAAGAGCTGATTGGCATTCAAGGCCATCAAAACAACACTGCAGTTACTGTGAGCACAATTTCAAGCTCCTACTTCTAGATATCATGGCCAAGTTAAACAGAAAACACGATTGTACTTGATATGCCAGTGTGAGAACAGAGTGTGGGTTCTGGCTCTCAAGCACACTGCAAGTTATGTGAGCCACTGTATCCATTATAATTGCAATAAAAAGCGATTTTCCACAGTACTTTACATTTAAAGAAAAATTCCTCTGAAAAGGGGGCTCTGGGAATGGTGCAGCAAGTCTCTCAAGGGTTTCTGAGCTAAAAGGATCAACAGAAACCTCCTGCCACTGTAGCAGGAAGGCTGGGCTGGTGCAGAGGGCACTGGGCAGACTTTGGGGCTGGGGCAGCTTCTGAGACATAGGCTGTCTACAGTTAAGCTTCAATATCAGCTAGGCTCGTCCTTATTTCAGCTTGAGCACCAAAGCTGTGCCCCTGCCCTTGTTTACCCTCAGCAGCAGCAAACCCCTCCTTTTGAAAGCAAAGGAACAGTTTCGGATACCAGAGGATTTGGAGCAGAGGATCTGGATATTTTAATGTTGTTCAGGCTTCAGTCATCGTGAATATCACTTTACAGCTTGGCGCATAAACAGTCCATTTTTGAAGCATGAGAAAATGAATATATTGTAACTATATTCTAGGCCTTCTGGCCCAAATCTGTTCCTGGTGAAACTCCAGGGGCTTCAGTGGAGTTGCAGCAAGAATAAACCTAGCTGTCTAGCTGTATTTCATAATACATTATATCTGATTAAAAGAGAGTTTACATGAAGATAAAGAGCTGTTTCTGTACATATTCAACCCAAATGGGACCAAACTTATTCATGTAAACAAGTGCATTGCTTATCAACAATAAAACTCTCTATAGATGGGAAAAATGGACAATAAAAAGCAGTAAAAATAAAAAGGACTACTCACTTTATAAAAAAGAATGTAAGTAATCATGCAATTTTTGAAAGAATGTATTAAAGCAAGACTATACACCAAAATACATACTTCTTTTTTTCTCATAGTCCTTATCTTCCACAGAAAAGAGAGCAATGGGGATGGGGGTCATGGGAAGCAGACATGGTCAAGACACCCCTCAGAGTGACCACTTCTGCTTGAGAAGTCCAATTTCATGAACACTTTTCTAAAAAGAATTTCACTGTCCTATTATTAGGAAGTTTAGAAATAACAAGTTTCATGTTTCAAAGTTCATTTTTGTGTCTCACCCAGGAAATAAACCAGGAAATTTACCCAGGATATAGGTGAGAAATATGTGAAACCCTGTGAAAAATGTGTGTTTCAGACACTGGTAGGATACAGCTGCCTCAGCCCTTGTTTACTTGGTTTCTCCTCTACTTCGTGCTCAGCATAAGGGATTTTAGAGTTATTAAACTTTTTCCCAGTCACCATCCTTTTACTCCATACTGAGTAGCTGCATACACAGCTGTGTGACCACTGCCCTCCCTGCTTTCTGTGTTTACCTTCCTGGCTTCAGAAGAAACCCCTTATTTTTCTATCACTACCTGTGAATTCCTAATATGGGACACTCACTTTCTCCCAGACCGGGTGTCAGTTCACCCATATTTCCAACAATCAAACAGCTTCAGATCAGTGGAGTGTCTGCTTTCCCACCACATGAAGCACCTTCATGGGATGTGTCTTCCTTGGCCAGTTGCACAACAGGAACTCCTCACTGGAGGTCACTTACTACGCTGTGACAAGCTAAAACAGTCTCACAGAGTGAGCAAGGAAGAGGAGAGTGAATGCTGAAACTCAGGATGAGGCCCAGAAAAATCCCCATTTAATCATACAGGGATTATGAGCTCAAATCTTACTATTTAGGTGCTGTTTACGTCTTCACTGCTGCAGGCAGCTAAGAGGATGGTGCTCATCCATTTGAAGAAGTTTTACAGCCAAACTATTCCCTTTTGGAAGTTCGCAGCATTACAAACAGCATGAGACAAAAAGGCCAGAAGGACTCCCAGCTGCTCAAGACACAATGTTAACAAAATGTAGGAGTCCTAGGATCAGAAAGACAGCTCCTGACAGGCATAGACCCGCAGGAGAAGTGAGTGTGGTGTCTGCTCCCAGTGTCAGCTTGATAGCTGATACAAAGGAGACAGAACCATGACAGTGAGAACCAGAGCAAAGGCAGCCACTTCCAGATGACTTACTGATTCTACTCCAGCCAATTGGAAAGGGTTTTAATGCTTTTAAAGCTACTTTTTCAAGTCATGTATTATTATGTATTTTTAAAATGGAAAATAGTATCATCTCAAAGGCATGTATTGACCGAAGATAGGAGAAATAATGAGAAAAAAAATGTACATTTTTTTTCTCATTTGCTGCTTCAGGTCTGAAGGCCTCTCAGAGAGTGTCAGACTGAAATTCACCTGCTTTAACACAGATACTGAAACACCTTTCTGATGCCTCTGGGCTTGCTGACCCTCATATATCACGGTATCACCTGTTTCAAGCAGAGATGAACAATGCCTTTAGCATCATAGACAGCAATATTTTTCAGCAGATTGCCAGGCAGTTCATAAATGTTACCAATACTCAAGAAGAAAACAGACTCCATGGATTAATGCTTCCTTTCAGTTGGTCAGAGGAGTGGAAAGCAGGAGACTTTTGAGAAAGTACAGGGTTTTCCATGATATCTGTGGGTGTCCAAGATGCATAACTGCCTGGAGATAGGAAAGTGGGGCACCTGGATAAAGGGAAAATACATCCTACTGTGTTTGAAAAAGGAAATATCTCCCTCAGTCCAGCTCTGGTCTGATCAATGGGTGTAATTCTTGGACTCTGTGGAGTAAACACTATGGGATGCACTGAGGTTAATGGCCATAAATGAAGCCTAATACTCAACAGAAAACTCAAAAAAAGCATGAGTAAAACCAGCCCTACTGTCTCTTTTTTTCAGCCATTTGACTAATCCAATTGGCTGTAGGAGAAGCCTGGCTCTAATGCTCAGGGGCAGGAGCACATAGACAGATGCTCTGCTCACTCCCTCCACATTTGGGGGTAAGCCCCTCAATCCCTCTTGCAGGGTCAAATCAGCCAGCAGGATTCCAGCCCAGTCTCCAGCTGGCCAAGCTCATTAGGCCTTTAGTTGCCAGGAAGGCAGTTGTGGCCAGCTGTAAGGCTGATACCCCGTGCAGAACTGTCCATAGGTCAGAAGTCAGCTGGCCAGCTGTGAGTGCTCCAGCATGCCAGGGTCCAGCTGAGAGGAGCAAGGAGAAGTGATGAGCAAGTCAGGGGTTCTGCAGAGGAGAAGGTGGAGGAAAAGGGGGAAGAAAGGAGTGAGGGAGGAGATTTAGAGGGGGAGAGGTGAACTGCCTGCTGTGGTTGAGTCTGTCTGCTCCTGACAAGCAGGGAAGAAGAGATGCTGAATTTCCACTGAACTGTAGCTATGATTTGAGATGTTCCACTACAAATAAAGATACCTTCATCCTCCAAGAACTAATTACCGAAAATGTATCACTTTTAAGCCTTACCACAAGAAAAGAAAGAGCTTGATCTTTTGCTACAGGCAAAAATTAGTGGTTTTCCACAGAAGCAGCTCAAGAAATTTGGACATTAAGAAAGCAGGTTTTCTGTCTCAATGTTATATTTAAGAGACCTTCTCCAGATTTCTATGTTAGTTTTGCAATGTGCAAATGTCCCTTTTGATCTGAATCTAAAATATGTATTTCACTAAGATCAAGATCTCTGGTTTATTAACAAAAGATACAGGAGATTCACAAGCAAAAAAACCCACAAAGCTCAGCTGCCTCCCTCAGTCTTAATTTAAGTCAAATAAGCATGGTTTTCAGAGGTGAAATATAACATTACTTGTACTCTAGAAAATGTACAGAATTATGCCCTTCCTTGCAGTGAGTGGTAGTCAGAAAATTTGCTGTAACACAGCCTCTGTGTTATATTCATTATTCTGACACCATGAGGCACCACTGCACCTGCCCACCTGCCTGTGAGGCCACTACACGCTGCCCCAGAGCCTTAAGCAATCAGACACATAGTAGGAATTGGGATAGGTAGAGCTCAGATTTTCTAGACCATCACCCTCTTATTTATTTCTGGGCACAGCCTTCCTTAAATGAACATGTTTCATATAGAATACAATTCTTTCTTTTCAGTTACACTTATTAGTATTATTATTAAATATGTAAAATCTGACCAGAACAGTGCATCTCCCAACAGCCTTTTAGTTCTTCCCAATCCATACAAATCCCAATCCAGACTAAAGGCAGTTTGATAGTACTCACTTCCATTCCTTTCAAGGATTATTGTACTTTTCATCTCATGGGAGCTTTTTTCATAGGTGTCCTGTAATTTAAATTTTGTTTCCCAGATGTATATAGCAAAGCCTACAGGTTGTAAACTACTGTCATAGGACTCAGGAGGCTACAGGAAAACATCCCACAGATGGAATGCTTCTCCTCACACTCTGAAAAGCTACTTCTCAGAAGTATTGACCTTTTTGCGATTCTTAAAATGTCTGCCAGCCAAAGAGAGGTGTACATTACCAACATGTGATTTGCTAGTGTTACTCTGCATACTTTGTCCGAGATCGCTTGCCAAGGTCAGCACAGTGCAGAATGAAATGCTGAAGGTTCTCTAGCTTAGCTCACTCTAAAATGCCATTTAAAATCATCTGCACTCTATTGAATCCTGGGCATAAGAAGTATCCATGGGATGGCATTTTGAGAGGAGTGAACACTGACACACTGCAGCAGTGTGTGAGAAGCCAGGAAATAAAACCAGTGTCGTTCAAGGTCTTGCATAATGATTTCTGTGAACAGGGGGCTTGGGATGTGATACCCCAGAACCAAGACTATGTCTCTTTTAAGGCATTTGCATACTCCTGAAGCATCTGCAATGACAAGAGTTTGAACCTCTGCATGGCTGCAACTCAGGAGTTTAAAACCACTTCTTCTACCCCATGATTAGTTCAGACATGTCTGTATACATAGAAAGCCCATTCTGGTCAAGGCTCCTCCTGAAATATTCTGCAAGAAAAGAGAACTTACCTCAAGGCTATGGGCAAGGGCAGAAAGTAAATTTTGAGGGAAGCTGTGCCAAAGGGTGGGCTGGCCTTGCCTTGTGTCAGACACACACCTGCTACTGCCCTGCTGCAGGCTCAGGATGGCAGGTGCCACCTCACTTTCTCTGTGGCCCCTTGTGGGAGGACAGAGACCCTCAGTGTGCTACAGGGACAGAGCCATCCCTAAGCAAAGGCTTCTTTTATCTTTGGCTCAGAGATTCTGCCAAAGGCCAGTCAGGTGATAACTTTTGGTGACATGACTCAGCTGGGCTGGATTCAAGTGAAAGATTTATCAGAAGTGAAATACCACTGCCAGGCCCCTTGGCTGCCAAGTGCTAGCAACACAAACACAAATGGCAAATACATCCTTATCCCACAATAGTGAGATGTATATATCTCTTCCCAGAGTATTTATCATATGAAACATTTCTGGATGAATTGAAAAAGCCCATCTTCCCATCTCATCTCTTTTTTTTTCCTTTTCTTTCTTTTTTTTCTTTTTTTTAGGGGTCTGGGGAGGGTTGGCTAAGAAAGTTTTGAATTATAGCTAGAGGAGTGCAAAAAGCCAGAAATTTTTCATGGTAGATAGCCCTAATTTAGTGCTTGGAAGGAAATACTTGTTAAATCTGACAACACATGAAAGTTTGGCCTGGTTATGTCTAGAGCCATGTCGAGTAATGAATTTGCATCCTGGATGGTAAGACCAAAGTCATTGGGAGCAGATAAATCTATATTGTTTTCCAAATATTGTGAAATATACCTCGTGGCTTGTGAAAGAGATACATGTGGTTTGGTCTTACTAACTTTACTAAATTTGTCTCTGCCAGAGCAACAAGTAAAATTCCCCAGCACAGCATCAGAGCTAGATGATACAGTTGTTTTAAGAGCAGAGTCACCACGCAATTTTAGGGTCAAATTATGGGATACATAGTCCATCTTCATACCCAGTGAAAGAAACATGAGCTTTTGCAGGGGTGGGCAGGAAGGGAAGGCAGGGAAGAGTGGATAGAAAAACATGACTGTAAAATATTACTTTTACTTTTGCAGAAAATAAAGGAAACAGCCTATAACAGGACATACGGTGTGAGAATTTAAACTTCCCCATTTTTGTTGCTGCATGAGTGGTCTCGGAATAAATAGGCACTGGTGGAACGAGAAACAAGGTCCCAGTCCCCCGCCGGCAGGAGCCCAGGGGGGCCCGAGGCTGTGTGGGGGCTCCACAGGGATGCTGCCGGCCCCGCAGACGAGTCTCGCTGCCCTCCCCCATGCCAGGGAATGCACTTAAAGAACCAGCCGGCCAGACAGCTCTCTCACAGCACGTTTTATTTGCAGCGGGGATTCCAGGGCAGCGCGTGTGTCCCGAGCCCCGGGGTCTGCCTGCCCTGCCGGGGTGCTAGAGACCACGGGCAGTGGCCGGCGGGGCGCTTTGCCTGCAGCCCCAGAGGGAAGCGGCGGCCCGAGAGGCAGTGGGGCTGTCCCCTCGCCCGAGAAGCGTTTGCAGGAGGCGGCCGGGCGCGGGAGGCGGCCCCGGCGGCAGGCGGGGGGTGCAGGCCCTGCGGCCCCTCATAGCGCCTGGTAGGTCCGTCGGGGCAGCGGCGTGCCGGGCGTCTCCGGCCCCGAGTCGATGCTGGCGCTGGGCGAGAGGGAGTCGGCGTCGCGGAGGGACAGCCCTGGCTCCTCCGCCGGGGAGAGACGGTCCACGATGCTGGAGAGGCAGTCCAGGCTGGACAGGGCGCTGCTCTGATCGGCGGCGTACCCTGACGGGAACAGGGCAGCGCGTTACCGCGGGGTGCCGCGCTGCCTCCCACAGACGCCCGGGCCCCGCCTCTGCCCCCCAGGCCGCGCCGGGTCCGGTCGGGCTTACCGTGGGCCATCTCGGCGCAGTAGACGGCGTCGAAGCTGCTGCCTCTTGCCGACCAAACGGGGCTGCCACAGTCGGCCTGCAAGACAGCGAGGGGCGAGTGCCGGCCCTGCCGCCCCCGCCCAGAGGCCAGCGGGACGCTCCCCGAGAAGGGAAAGCGCCATAAAGGCCGGCGGGGAGGGAGCGCAGCAGCCGCCCCCCCAGCCCGGTTGCTGGCGCTGGGCAGCGCTTTCCCCATCTCGCCCAGCCCCCAGGCTTCCCCTCCAAGGCCGCGCTAAGAGGGTATCGGGGGGACGGCGAGACCCCGGGGGCTGGGGCGCCTGCAGGGTGCCCTGGGGCAGCGCTACAGCCCCCCGCGCATCCCCGGAAAGCCCACGTGCGTGCTCAGCGGAAAACCTGGGAAGGGGCCTGTTCTAAGGCAAACCGCCCGCTTTTCCTGATGTCCGGATGCGTTCGGCCCGTCCCACACCCGTGGGACTGGTCCCACGGCGTTGGGCAGAGATGGACCTGCCCGCGGGCCCTCTGGGGTCCCCACAGCCCCATGGCTCCTGCCTGTGTCTTACCATCCCATCGGAGCAGCTGGAAGTGGGGCTGGTCGGTTCGGAGCAACTCTGTCCGGGCAGGTGATAGTAGTTTTCTACCTGTTCCCTCAAGAGCTCCTGGAGGCTCTCGATGTATCTGATGGCGTTTCTCAGGATCTCTACTTTGGGGAGTCTCTGGTTGGGGTTGGCAGTGGTGCATCTCTTCAGGGTCTCAAAAGCCTGGTTCACTTTCTTCAGCCTCCTCCTCTCCCTCATGGTGGCTGCCTTCCGCCGGTCTATTGTGGTGGATTTTCTTTTGCAGGCTTTGCAAGCCCACATGAGGCAGTGACCAGCTTGGTGGTGGCCAGAGGGAGCTCGGACATGCTCCTCTTCCTCGGAGCAGGCGGGCTCGGGGGGCTCGTGGGAGCTGAAAGGAGGCAGATCCCTGGGCTCAAAATCCTCAGGGAACTCGCCCTCTGGGGAGGAGAGGCAGGAGCTGTCATAGAAGAGCTCGGACGGAGAGAACTTGCAGCTGTCCATCACCTCCATCCCTGCTGCGGAGGCGTCAGTGCGGGACGGTGGCCACCGGCTCTCGGCGAGGCGCTCCGCGGCGCGCTGGGGCAATTTCCTTCGTAATTAGCGACCCGAGACCAAGTGTCCTTCGGCTGATGCGGGGGGCCCTTATATATACATGGAAAGGGAGGCTGGTCCGCAGCGGCCAGTCTTTATTAGCATATCCCACCACAGCCCCTGCCGGGAGCTGTCTGGGCAAGCCCCCTCCAGTCGCCAGGAGACAATTTGCTCCGCATCGTTCCTTTGGAGCGCCGAGAGATGGGCACTTTTCTAATGAACGACCTCCCATGGACTGGTTGCGACATCCCCAAATTTCCAACCAAGCCTGTGAATTTGCAGTTTGGTATGGAAAGAAAAAGAAGGGCAGTGGACACACACGAGCCACTTGTCAGTGGCTCGTACAAGAACCCTTCCTAGTCCCGCTGTTCCCATCACACGTTTCTTCGGGAGGGAACCTACAGCCTCTACTTGCATATCTTTATTTCCCACAGCCCGTGATCCAGGTATAACCTGAAAAATTATAACCTTCTTCTCAGACCTAAGAGGAGCCTTCTTCTCCTTTTTAATTATAACCTTACTTAATTATAACCTTCTTCTCCTTTTAAATGATAACCTTCTTCTCAGACCTATTTATCTCAAGGAGCCCTTTGTTCCAGTAATTAAAGTAGTGGCACCAACAGCTGAAATTTACAAATTGGGGGACAACAATGCACTGCTACTTGTGGCCAGGAGAGACAAGGAGGAAGGAAACCAGATTTTAGTGCTGTCGAATCGGAACACAAGGAAAGGTACTCACAAAAGAAAAGTGTATGTTTTTGCTCAGAGACAAATCCCCTTCCCATTCTTTCTCCTACTCTTCTGACCTGAAGCTGCTAGGGACACAACAGTCAAGCAGTGCCTTGGGCTTGCTAATTTTCTGCTTTCAGGCAAACTTGTACCGTTACAGATGCGTCCCAGCTGCCAGTGCAACAAACCCCTCCTGGAAGTGTAAAATTTCTAACCCCGCAATCCCTAAGTAACTTTACACAAGGGGACAAAAGCCTTGCAGAGCCCCAGCCGCAGCAGTAGCCGAGCGGAGTGGTGCAAGGGTCATTAGAGTGGTAATGAAGCCATTTAACAGGCATTTGCTAACGCACAGGAATCCTTTGGTTTCATCCAGGTGGCTTTTGTAGCTGAGGAAAATATTATGAGAAGGGAAAGGAAACCTTCCCTACCTGGGAAAAAAATTATGTGACCTAAGCTAACTTAAACGGAGAGCAAATGACCCAGCAGCGGTTCAAACGCTACGGAGCTGGTTTGTGTGCCCAGGAAAAAGGGGCCTTCAGTTAGCCTCCCTTAAGGAAGAGGTAGTGTGGTGGCACGGCGAGCCAGGAGCTCGCTGGATTGTCTCCAGGGGCAGCTGATCAAGTGAGCAAGGCGGGTAGGGAAGTAGCTCCTGAGAGAGATGCCCTGTGGCAGCGCACGCCGCCGGGAAGCCCTGCGATCCGCACGGGCAAGGTGGAGAAAGGCAAGCAGCTCGGCCTGTGCTGGGGATGGAGGGAACCCATCCTTGTTTCTCTGCTACCACCACCCTCGAGCCCCCAAAGGCGGATTTCCACTCTTAGGCTAAATTTTTTTCCTAAAAAGCAACTCTGCACACACCTTCCTACGAAAGGATGCAAAATTCTCTAACAGCTGGGGAAGGCTACATCTGCACTGCTCTGGTTTATTTGGGGCTGTAAACACAGGGAGCCCCCTTTGAAATGAATACTCTATGAAAAGCAGGCAGTTGATAAAGGAGTAAAGTTACAGAATGGGAAAGCTCAGAATTTCAGGTTTCTGCCGCTCTGAGGTGCAGGTTGCTGCTTTGTTGGGCCACATCTGAAATAGGGCAGTTCCCTATTGTTTTCCTAAGACAGCATCAGTCAGGAGGGGTTCTGCTCTGCAGTAACTTGAACTCTTCACTGGGCTGTGGCGTGCACACACACAGACATACACAGACACACACACACACAATTTCATTTACCACATTTGCGCTGGCTAAAATAGACCTGTTTATATATTTATGCTTCGTGCACAAATAAACTTGATCTTTAAAGTGCCGGTTGCAGTTCCGATCACCTTTCTGGGTTGGTGCATGCTTGGTTTCTCTCCAAGCATGCACTGTGGATCTCCCGGTGCACAACGCCAAGCCCCTCAGTCCCGCTCTCCTGGCATGCAGAGCTTTAGCTCGCAGATTTGACTCAACTCAGCGGAGCTCGGGCTGTTAAGAAACGTGCTTTTTCCCAAAAGTTTCGGAGGAGCTGGAAAAATTCTTTCCTTTTTCCTTGAATATTTTTGGGGAAATGGAGGAAACCATGGAAGGGCCTGCCACTCAGGAAGAAAAAAAAATAAAAAAATCAGTAATTAGTATCCCTTAAGGAGCCCCCGGCTCCTCTGGTAAAGTGATCTCAAAACAAATTTGAAAAAATGCAGTATGCGAGTGGAACTAAAGAAAGGGGGGAGAAAACACGAACTACAAGGCTGGCTAATGAGGCTGCTGGCGAAGGGCGAGGTGGGGGGAGGGAGAGGATAGTGCTGCATTTCAGGAGGCTCAAGTCCGGAAAGCGGGAACAGCCTTAGCATCAGACACTGCCTGCTCCTGTGGACTGGCAGGGAGAAAGTGGTGAATGTGTCAAGATCCCTTTAAATGGTGTTCCTCGCCCCAGCCCTCCTCACTCGTCAGGAATCGTCGTGCCGCACCTATTGCCTGGAGGGATTCCATCCCATGTGGGCACCGTTTGCAGAGCGTGCCATCTCTTCCCAAGTCCTACGCCTTTCTATTTAAGAGAAGAGAATCCTACCGAAACCGTAAGTCACCGGACTGAGGGGGTGAGAGGTGTTTGCGGTGCCCCCGAGAGCACCCCCAGCCCCGGCGTTCCGGAGCACCTCTGGGCTGTGCCCGGCCGGCCTCCACGGAGCGCACACCGGGCCCGGCGCAGGGCGGCCAGAGCGTGTAACTCGGTGCTGCCGCTCCGCTCCGCTCGGCTCCCGCCGCCCGCGGGTACCGGCAGCGGCAGCGAGTGCTCCTCTGTGATGCCCCGAGAGCAAAATTGTTTCCCACTCGGGCTGGTGGGGCCGGGCGCTTCCAGCCGTGTGAGAAACGTTTGGTTCCCCCCAGCGCTGGGAACAGTGAGCACCTAAGTAAACACATTAGTACCTGCCAGAGGGAGTTGTATAGAGGACAGCTGAAGAAGGCATTGGCCTCTGCTGGCTCCCCGGGACTCCCAGGAGAGATCAAAGGGACACGAGGGGGTTTTTAGCAGCCTTGAGACTGGGAAAAGTTGCTAGTTCCTGCTATCGGAGTGACGTCCCAGCGAGCACATGGTTCAATTATTCAACCTCCTCCCTCCCTGCCCCCTACACCCATCCCTAGGTCATTCTCCACAGAAAGATGGAAATTGTAGAAAAATCGTACGGGGTCCCCAAAGCTGCAATGGTCCACCCAAGAATTTTCCCGTGGCGACAATTGTATCGCCTCTTGATCGCCTTGACTTCGAGCTCAGAGGATGAGCTAAGCCTGCTGCTGGCTGTTTGCTTCCCTTCCTGGACTGCGGACGATTTCACCGAGGAAAATAAAGATGCACAATATAAAACCCAAAACAAACCAACCAAAAACCCCCAACAAAATAAAAGAGAAAACCCAAACCAAACAAACAAAAAACAAACCAAAACAAACCACAAAAACCTCAAACTAAAAACAAGGCTTTAAACGGTCGGTCGCGTCCCGTCAGAAGAAGGCGGTGTCAACGCGGCAGCACGGCCGACAAGGCACCCCATTCCCCCCTTCCACTGCCTTCCCCATATCGTTCCCGGCCCCACAGGCACCTCTGTCTCTGCACGCCGGGACGGGCACCACGCACGGCGGGCCGGCGGAGCCCCGCATCCCCCGCTCCTGAGAGAGAGAGCAGGTGGTTGGTTCCCAGGAGAGCGGAGCAGGTAGAGGAGAGGGAGACTGTGTTGAGCATGGCATTTCCAGCCCGCAGAGGGGAGGAGGGAGCGGCAGGGGCACTTGCATTTGCGTAAAAACTTCTATGACTTTGTGCGTGGTCCCTCCGGAAAAAGACTTCATTAAATCACAAACCTCTTGTCTTTACCCAGTTATTGCCCTTTGATTTTGTGATTCCAGGGCCCTGTTTGCTTTGGCTGGGGACTTAAGTAAAGATTATCGTTATTAATATCTAACACAAACATTTTAATTGCAAACACACTGACGACCTTCACTGGGAAACCCGGCATGTCAGCTGCAGCCCTGGGGGTCATGGAGAGTCTCTTCGGGAGGTATTTTCTTTATTTAATGAAAAAACTCTCCTTTAGGCAAACTACTCCAAACAATCGCTCAAGTTACCCTGCTGCTGGAGGAGAAGCTGCCGTGGGGGTCCTGCCGGGCGGACGGGTGGCTTCTTGAGATGAATGCCCGGCTGCGGGTAAATCTGACAGCCGGCTACCCCGGGGTGGGTGCGACACTGTGGCTTTGGAGGGTGGCCCAGCACGGCTCCTGCCCTGATGCGGGCAGCGGGATCACCGTGTGAACTCTGTGTAGCCCTTCCCGCGGACGCGGTGGGGTTTGAAACAAATTAGGAAGGAAGGAGAAGAGCTGCTAGCCCGATGTGAAATACTCTCTTGCTGGACAAGTGCCTTCGCTATAGAAGGGAGCTGCAGTGTCTCCTCTCTTGTGCCAGGTCGCAGAGGTGTCACGCAGGGCCCAGCGCTCCCCCGGGCCACTTTCTGAAGAATCCGAGACTTCCCCGGGACAACGGGTTTAATTTGAAAGGAGAAAAAAATGGGGAAACTTGCATCACCGTGCCCACCACACTATCCCGCCACAATTACTCCTGAGAATGAGAATGAGTGTCTCATTAGAGGCAATTAGAGCTAGCACAACACTGGTTTAAAAACCCGGCTGGCCACGGCGACACAGAAAGGGTGGTAGGAAGGCACTGCAGATTGGAGAGCCAGCTCTCAGGGCAGGCTCTACCCAGAGCTTCCACTTCAGACGGGTGTACCCGTGCCCCAGATGGCCAGGGAGGGGGAGACTTTCCCAAAGCGCGACTGTGTGATCTTTCAAAAACCAGAAGCAAAGAATAAATCAAGGGCTAAAGTTGACGAGGGGACCGCACGCGGGCAGAGTTGAAGTGTCCTCTGTTTACTTGTGCAGGCTGTCCGGCGAGCCCTGTGTGTGTGCCAGGGGCAGAATGCGCTGTTCCCTGGTGGTCGCCCCTTCCCGGGGGTACAGTCTGTTACAAACCGTAACGCGCTGGCTGTGAGCAGCTCCGTTCCACCATCCTCAGAGAGGCTGTGTTTTTTTACATCACTGAGTGAAAGGCTTCATATGTTGTTACCCCCCCACCCCCAAACCCTTTCGGTCTCTTAACTCTTTCCTCCCTGAAGGACCCCATTCCCTTCTCCCTCAGGCTCAAGGAAGTCGAGGGGAGTTACCTTTCCTGGGAAGAAACTACAGCTCCCTCCAACCCCTGAGGGAGCGGGCTTCTGTCACGGCCAGTTGCTGTACCATTAGTGCAGCAGGCCGGTCATTTTTGCCGCAGACCAGCCCTGCGTTCAAGTCCTCGGTGTCGAGAGGAGAAGGTGAGACACACTGAGACACACTCTCCCAGCTCAAGGACCGGGGCAGGAGGTCGTGGGGGGGACGACGGGCTGGGGTATCTCCTTTCATGCCCCATTTCTAACCTCACCTTCCACGAGCAGGGCAAGGCCGGGGAAGCATCTTGGCCTGGCACGGTTCTCGAGCGGCACTGTTGGACATTTTAGGGGAGCAATATCGCTTTCCAGGGGGACGTGCGTTCCGAAAGCACGGCGAGGAACCGAGCCGCGGAGCGCTGCGGCCGGCCGGAGAAGCGGCGGCTCCTGTCCGTATAACCCGTGCCCGCCCGGCTTCCCCGGCTCCCACGGGGAGATTCACACCTCGGGTGCGGCCCTAAAGGGGGAGAGACGGTCCTTAGAGGAGTCAACGAAGGAAAAATCTGTCCCGTGTCCTGCTTCCAGTCACACGGGTCGTGCTTCTGCTACATGGGTCTGACTCTTCTGGCCTTCGTCTCGCTGAAGTCAGTGGTGGGTTTTAACTCCGGGATCGGGTTATTTTACGAAATTAAGAGGACGGGAGGAAAACACTGTAACACAAAGAGCTTTATTTTACAATCCAAGAAATCCATCTGTTCTTATATACAATATCACATTCCACCATTTAAATATATACGTTATGTTTACAAAAAAAAAAGACAGTACTGAAATTATTTACAGGAACAAAACGAGGCGGGAACTCTTTAAATATGACTCACACGCAATGCAACCAAGAGCTTCACTCAGACAGGAATGAACTTCCCGGTGAGTCTTAGACAAAGCGGATCACCGGTACATAAGTAAGTATCTTAAATTAAAAAAAAAAAAAAAAAAGGGAAAAAAAGGGTGGTTTATGCAACACAATTTAAAGAAAACAAACCTCGGGAAAAAGAAATGAGAAGGCAAGAAGGAAGTCTGTCTGGCTCGAGTCAGTGGGAGCCATTTTCTTTGGGGTAGGTGTACCTTTGATTGGATCTTAAAAAGGCCCCTGCTTGGGCTTTCCACTGTGTGAATTTGCTTGGTTACTTAGTTTAGAGGAGAGAGGGTGGAGGCTCCATCTCCTTTAAATACACTACCACAAACCCGGGTTTATTTCTCCACCGCTTCCTCCGCGCCGGGCAGTTTGGGATCGTCGGAGGAAATACTGTCCACTATTGAAGAGAGGCAGCGAAGGCTGCTGGAGGCCGACGACTCGACAACGGAGACTCCTGCTCAACGAGAGAAAAGGCATTACAGAACAGACCGCTCCTCCTCGCCGGGCCTCGGCTGGGGCTCCCGGCTGCCGGAGAGCCCGGGCAAAGGAGGGAGAGTGAGAGCCGGGCCCCTGGGAACGCGGCGCCCCTTCCCGTCGGGGCTCGGGAAGGGGCTCGGGCCCGGGGGCGGCGGGCCAGCAGGGCCGGCAGGGCGAGTTACCTTCTTTGGGGCTGACTCCTAGGGCTCGGGAATGGTCAGAAACGCTTTGCCAGTCGGAGCTGCAGGTGCTCAGGAAGTCCGAACTGGGGATCTGCGGCACACAGGCGGGAGCGGGGGACACGGGGAGAGGACGGGTGTTAGTGGGGCGGCAGCGGCTCCCCCGGCAGGGCCGGGCCGACGGACCTCTGGAGGCCCGAGGACTGGCAGGTTCCCCGAGGAGCGCCCTCGCCGCCCGCCAGCCCTCCCGGCCCCCGCAGCGGCCCTGCCGAAGAGGAGGAGGAGGAGGAGGAGGAGGAGGAGGGAGGGGACGGGCGCGGAGGCGCTGCCGTGGCGGCCGAGGGGCCAAGCGGCAGTGCTTACATTTCCCTGCTTGGGGCTGAAGCTGAAGGGGTCCCCCCCGATCTCCTGCATTTTCTCCTGCTGATCCAGCCTGTGCAAGAGGTCCTGCAGCCTCTCGATGTAGCTGATGGCGCTCCTCAGTATCTCCACCTTGGGCAGCCTCTGGTTGGGGTTCGCCACAGTCCGCCTTTTCAGAGCCTCGAAAGCTTCGTTGATCTTCTTCAGCCTTCTCCTCTCCCGCAGGGTGGCTGCTTTCCGCCTGTCCGTGGGGGCCGACTTTCTCTTGCAAGTTTTACAAGCCCAGATCAAACACTGGCCGGGGAAGTGAGGGGGTTGTAGTCCCGGGGGTGCCAGCACATGCTCCTCTCCGCTGCTGTCACTGCCGGCCTCTGGCTGCATTTGGTCCTGACACGGAGACAAGGTGCCATCGCTGCCTGGGTATAGCGGGGATCCCTCAGCCATCTCCAGCTGCTGTAGGGCTCCATTCTCCCCGTCCAAGTAGAAGAAATAGGAGCCAGTTTCAAAAAGGTCCATCATGCTGTCCCTGGGCCTCTCTGCCTGCTTGAGTTGGGTGGCAATCTCAAAAACACCCCGAGGAACAACCCAGATGGAATTTAATTAGTGCAGTGACATAAGTCCCCCCCTGCTTTATATAGGAGCTGCTGAAACCCTATCCAACTTTTAGCTGTCGCGGTGTATCACCCTCCAAAACTGATTCCAGCCAGTCTCCCGGGCGCTGTCCTGAGAACATCTCCCATTTAGAAGGGGGAGGGGGGACACAAGAGGTGGGAGACAAATTGGAAAAAAAAAATTAAAATAAATTTTAAAAAAACAACAACAACAACAAAAAAAAAGACAAGAGGAAAAAAAAGTACAGCCCCCCTTCCCCTGAAATGCCGTGAGTTCGGGGCGCAGCGGAGGGACGCGAGCTGTGGGATCGGGAGCGCTGGGCGGCTCGGCCCCGCTGCCGAGCCCTCCGGGACCCGGCTGGAGGACAAAGGCGCGGGGAGCCCTCCCCCAGCCCACCCCTCACACCCCCAGAGTACGCTCCCTGCCCGGGGCTAAGGAGAGATTTCAAAGGCAGCCATCGCTTTCCAAATAGACGGATTAATATTTTCAGTAGAAGCCCCTGCTATTTCCACCCCCCGCCACCTTCCCCTTGCAGCATGCCATTCCTGTGACCCAAGCCACCCGGGCCAGCCCAAGGTTAGGAGCCAAGCTCGCTGTTCCTCCGCACACGTGGGGAAGGGAGCCAAGGCAGAGCTGTGCTGCGATGATGAGGCACCCACAGATAGTGCACCTCGGCTTAGCCTTTCAGTGTGAACTTTCCCACGTTGCCCATGAGGTGACAGGAGTGATTCCAGGTGACTGGGTTACAGTGTGATGGGCCTCTCTGGACAGCCCTTGTCCTTGTCGCTGTTTAGGGCAAGCAAAGCCCAGGCATATGGTGTAACTGAAGTTTAATCCCTCGGGCCTGGCAGGGTATAGAGAGCTTCCTTGACACAGAGACAGAAATGGAGCTTGTGAGCACTCCCTGTTAGCTTATACTGTAATGTCACATCATGTCTGGAACTGTCTCACATAAAGAAAGAGGATTGGGAAAATGGCCTCCTTGCCTATTTTCCTGCACTGCCTTGTGTTCTTTCAATATAATGTCTTTATGTGTATGTAAAAATATATATAATATAAAGTATATATTTATGTATTATATACAAAAATATGTATATTTTATATATTATAAATATATGTATATATAAATATATATGTGTATCTGTGTATATATGTATATATGCATGTGTCCATAACTATATGCCCACATTATATGCCCACACACATATGTATATGTATGTATATTTATGTGGATAAGTAAGTATATTCCTGTGTATTTGTGTATATACACGAGTAAGCTTTTTATAGAAACAATAATATATGAAGCAATGGTCTCATAGCTCTCAAATATAGCTCCAAACTTCAGCTTTCTGAAGTGTGGTGGTATTGTTCATTTCTCTAAAACTACAATGAAATTAATCACTGACTTGTCTGTTTTTCCAAAACTGCAAAAATTTTTGGAGTACAAAAATCTTTAACACTAGGAGTAGTTGTGGTTTTATTTTTACCACATTGGTGTTGTTGGAGTGGATCTCGTTTCAGCTTTAATGAGGCAGAACAATAGCCAGTTTTGGATGAGACAGAGAAATTCAGACTGTTCTCAGCGAAACTAATTTTGATACTATTCCACCACTGAGGTTTTTTCCTTCTTCAGATTAAAGAAAGGGCAGTCTGGCACTTAAGGCACTGCACATGAGAAACAGTTTCTCTGTTTCCATGTTTTGCAGCTTGCTTTCTGTTTGACCTTTGACCAGTCACTTACTTTTCCTGTGATTTAATTTTGACCTTTACTCATCCGTTGTGTCTCTGATTTAATTTTCTGACTATCCATGGAAAAACTACCCTTCTACATGCTTTTAGGTATAACAGGGGTCTTTGTCCCATAACATTAGTAATGGTAATAATAGAAAAACCCAAAGCAGCAACAACAAAAAACAAACAAACACAAACACCGCCCCCCAAAACAAACAAAAAATATCACAAACTCCACAAACCAAAAGTGCACTGATTGTTTAATTTTTTTTCACATTTACTAGGCTCATTTTTTCTATTTTAATATTTTGTTTCTTCAATGCCACCACGGGAATATTTGGAACAAGACAGATGAGATCAGTCTAGTGGTAAGGTGCACAAATGAAAATTTAGTTTAAGGGAGAGAGATAATTACCAAATTGTTGTCCTTTCAAGAGCTTAAAGTGGACTCAGTAAGCTGGGAAACTGTAAGTTTAGGAGCCAGATGCTCCTGCTGCTTTCAACAGATTTTTTTTTTTTTTTTTTAACAGGAAACAGAATATGTTCTTTCTTTCCAGCACTTAGTGACAGAGTAAACAAATTCAGCTCCTCACAGTGATGTGGGCACAGTATAATTAGTCCTTTGTAGGACTAACTGATAAGAGCAAAGCTTCTAACAACTGTAAATAAATTTTAATTTGAATTAAAATTGTAAGTTTCCCCATCATATAGAAAACTTGAATTCTGGTGCATCTTCCACTCTAACTCCTTGGTTTATGTTACACAGCTAGAAAATAGGCCTAGAACATATAAATAAAATATCCTCAGAGGTGTTCTCCATTACAAAATTCAATCAAATGAAGGATTGAAAAGTTGGTACTGGCCATTTTTCTCTTCATGCTTTATATTCCTGATCGTGTTAGATATATGCACAAAGACATAAGAGGAAATAAAAGCATGTGAATAAGAACAACTGGATATAGAATTGAAAGGAGGATCGCTACTGAAGTATGCTTGTAATTTCAGTCAGCTTGGTAGAATCTCACAGAATATCTTACTCTAAAGCCAGTTCTTTATTAAATTGTTCGTGCTTCCATGCACGGTAGCTTTACTGAAAATATACTTTCAGCATATTTATACAAGTGAAACTCTGATGTGTTGCATTTGGTCTAGGTGGTCTATTATCCTTACAAAAGAAGTGTTTCAGAGAGTCATTGAGTTGTAGATTCAATGAGTGGTCAGGATGACCAAATGCAAGAGAGCTGCACTGCATTTTAAGGCACATCTGTCCTCCAGGAGTTAGATCCCTCCAAATTCATATGTATGCCACATACAATTTTTCTGGATAACTGTGGTTGAATAATAAGCCTGGAACTGCCTGGGTCACTCTTGACATCTTAAGGTTTAAGCAGAAATTTAGTCCAGAATTTTTAAGTATTTTGTCAGCCGGGACTCAACACTTTATACCATTCCAACTATCTCCTTTTTCTCCTTCACTGTTCTCAAGATTCTTCCAGCCACAGGCACGGTGCATTTTAAATCTTTGATGTCTTTGATACTTCTTTGCAGTGGCACTTGTAATCAGTGAGGATCCATTGCATCCATTCCTATGTGTCATTCTGAAAGGGCACCTGGGTGAAGGTGAAATTTTCAGGCCTAGTTATAGCCCTATTCTACTCATACAATACCTGTTTTGACAGATGGGTAGATACTTCGGCTACGAGGGAAATGATTCTTCAATCGCTTCTTGCAGATTTATGAAGGGCAGGTTGCCAGTGTAGGTCCAGCTGTGGGCATACTGGGGCTCTCAGTATTTTTCTGTATTTTATAAATGGAAATCTTTCTATTCACACTCTCATTCCCCTCTTCCTTTTACACTCATGTTCAACAGCACCTTTCTTAGCAGAAAATTTCACTATTTTTTTGTTAATACAAGATGTTCTTCTGCCTTTGCCTTTTCAAACAGTTTACATTCTTCTAAACATGTTTCTGAAATACAGAATATGACTTTAGATCTTCTACTGGTTGCTATTTCTAACATATTTTTTCTTTTCCCCACAGGAAAAATAACACCTTTTTAAATTGCAGCATTTTTCATCTAATTTCTCAAAAGGAAAAAAAAACATGCTCTCCTCATTACCGTCTCCAGGCAACCACTTAGAGTACTGAAAACCTCTTTGCTGCTGCTGAAAATCTCTGGGCTCTTGCTCTTGTGTTCTCTGTCAATTCCAGTTCACAGGTCTTCTCACTGGAGTCTGGTAGGTTGTTCAGGTAAAGGTAGATGGTGTAGAAATATGTGTTACTGCCTGTATTTGGTTGTCACTTGTAGCCTGTGTAGTAATATAGTTAAGACACCAGTCTAAGCTGTTACAGGGTTAATTCTCTGTCATTTCTCATGATGTGTCAGTGGGTACACTCAGATACCCATCCAGGATGTGTTTACATTCTCATTTCACTTTGTCAGGAATGCCTTTGTCAAGGAAATCTCTGAGTAGCCCTGACTTAAAGCACTTTCCATTATCCTTACAGGGTGTTCTCAAGGGTCTGTCATCTGGGTTCTGTCCATGAGACACTAAGCTGGAAGGCACCCTGAAATAATAAGGGGATGCTGGGTCTTCAGAACTGCCAGTTTTGACAGGTCTGTACCTGGCTCACCTATATGATCCACTGACTTTTGTAGTCAGAGTTCTTAGGGAACAGCTAGAGAACTGTCATTTGCTGCTGAAATAGAATATTATGCCAAGGATTGCCAATAGAGGATTTGAAACTTCATCCCTCCTTTCCCTTCAGAAGGATATTTTAAGCATCTACTTTGCAGGATGTTTGAAATGGCTGACAGATGTGTAAGGGGAGAGCTGGCACCAAAGATTGGTAGTGTGTTAAAAAGTATGTGTCTACTCCTGAATCTACAAAACATGACAGAAATGTTTGGTAAACAGAGATTAGAAATTTTCCATTAGTTTTCTTCAAAGTCTGGGCAGTGGAGACTCTACAAGGGACCAGCATTTTTTATGCTGACAATGACCCATGGGAAATTTAAGCAAAAAGAACCTTTCTGACATTAATGGAAGTAATAATAATAGTAATAATTCCTGCTACTGGAACAAAACATATGGAGCTTCATGGCTGGTGGTATGTAGCAGCACTTTCTAGCTGAATTTCATTACCTCTTCTTGCCTTAAAATGGATTTCTTAGGGGACTGAAGGAATAACACAGACCAGCTTTAATTCTTGATTTTAATTTATATATTATATTAGACTTATCTGACTTTTGTTTACCTAGAATTTTTTGTTCATTTACCCTATTAAAATTCTGCTTGTCCAAGGATTTGATATTATTTGCATATCCACAATATCACATACACTCTCACTGGAGATTTAGGAACTGACTAGAGGAAGTGTGTGTACTGTACATGCCAGTGCTTGTATATAAGTATGTGACACTTTAAATAATTTAAAAGCACATGGTACCAACCATCCCTCAAAAGTAAGTTTTACAGATAGAGAACACTGTAATATGTGCTCTGGAGGTGGGCAGCCAGAAGGACAGAGACCCAGAAAAGACAACTTTGTATAAATTTACAGTCTTTGTAGAGGAAGATTTAAAAATTCTTATTCACAGAGGTCTTGACTATATAGCTGTTCCAAATTATTGCTGTTTGCCTTTGATTGGATATGGACTTTAGTGTTCATATCAGTTACAGTCCTGTTAGTATCTGAGAGGTGCAACCTTGCTAACTAAACAGACTTCTCCAGTTCAATATGGCAAGATAGGGTTTCATTGCAGCTCTCATGTTGGCCAGTTATGAGACCCAGTTCTAAATGGCAGATGCTTTAATGCCTGTGTCAGGGTCTACAGTGACAAATAGTCACCACTGCACAAACACATTTATTTTACTACAAGACGTTTTCCTGGGGAGCAGGGAGTGCCTATCAGAAACAGTGCCTGTTGCACTGTTGCTGGCTGGGGCAAACATTTTCCGTGGTTCTATCCACCAGCAGGGATTTCTTGCAGGAAGAAATGAAGTAATAGATGTCCTCTACTTGTGATTAGGCAAAACACGGGGAGCATGGTATGTGGCACAAGTAAAAGACATCACATGTTGTGCAATTGCTTGTTGTTATCATGTTTTTTGTAGTTATGTGAAAGGCTATTTTTACAGTATATGCTGATTTGTCTGTTTACACTACAGACTGTTGGAAGCGTAAAATGCATTTTCACACCATGTTGTTTCGGAACATGATGACTGTGACATCTAAACCTAATCTCAGTCCAAAGGGCAATAGTCAAACCATAATTCTGAAAGTGAAAGGAAGAAAAGGGTATGTGAAGAGCAAGATGGGCTGATCACATCCCTGCTGGCTATGTACAATAAAAGATTCTTGCAGAGCCACGGACCTTCATGGAAAACTGGAATGACAGTGGCTTGGAAGCTGTGGAGACGCACTGAGGGTAATGAATGCAGAAAACTCTCTCCTTAGCAATAACATAGGGATAGTTTAAAACAGCAGATCACAAACCCATGAAATGATTATGCCAAATGATTCACTTTCAAAAAGAAAATAGCTGCTATTTTTGGAAAATAGAAGCTATTGAGAGGAAAGAAATTTGCACTGTATTAAATAGCAGTAATGACCTTGAATATTGTATCCTGTTGTTACAGAAACTTGTTGCACAGCTGCAAAACTGTTTTAAGCTGTGAAGGTCACTCAGTTATTCATCTGTATGACATTTAAGGTACATGCTTATATACAAGGTTAGTTACCTGTGATCTGCCACTCCAAGAAATACAGAGGTCTGTACTGTACTCCTTTCCGTCTGTATTCTGTTCATGTCTCATAATTTCATTTAATAACTCCTGCACGTTTATAAATGAAGATTTCATTTGCTTTGGTAACCCTGAAGACTCAAAAATTTGTTACTTAAAGTACACTGGAATCTAGATGTTTTAACATAGGTTCTTGAATGTGCTGTGGGTATGTGGCAGAAAGGAAAACCTGCAAATTTATTTTTTGAGATTTTTGAAATAAGTAAATAGCCCTGATGACTACTTCTGTGGCATGTTTAAACGCCCTGGTGATGTTCCAAAATCCAAAGCAGCCTGATGGTCTCTCCTAAAAGAGAACATGACATTTCTCAAGGTATGGGAAGAACCTTGGCTGAGCTGATACTCTTCCTTCCCCATGTAGTTCATCTGGCACATACAGACAAAGACAGGCATGAAAGTGGGATAGTATTCAGAGATAGTATTCAGACATTCTATATGACAAAATGGGTCTTACCCTTCTCATTCTAATCAGATTTCAAAAAAGCATGCTGAAAACCCATTTGTATTTAATTTTTCACCGGACTACTCTGGACAACATTTCAGACAAACTTCACAGACAAAAAGATTGCCAGATGCCCTCTTGGCCTGCAAAAAAATCATCCAAAATAGAGCTTCACCTGAATTGATGTAAGTATGTGGATTTTTAGAGAACTTGTATTGATTGGGTTTTTTGGGGGGAAATTATTTGAAAATTAAACACTGATGAAAAGTTTAGAAGAAATATAATCAATTGTAATTTGATAAACAATCCCTGAAAAAGTCATCTTAGATCTGTGTTTTGAAACTGGTAACTGACAACTTATATCTGTGCTTAGGCTCAGAGAAGATAGTGAGAAAAAAAAAATTGTGAAGTGTAAACCACCTAACTTATAACAGAATCTGTCAACCTGCAGTGTCATTATTTGTGAACAATATTCATGTATTAGAGCAGCCTAATAGAAGTGTTTGCCTGGAAGTGTAAGCTTTACAGTCATTACTTTGAAATATTATTGACTACTATAATAACTAAGAAATAGAATATACTTAATAGAAATACTTAAATATTTTAATTTAAATAACGATATTTTAATGTTTTAAAATACTTGAAATAGAATATACTTAAGTTACTAGCAGTTCCTAAATAAACTCCACATGACCAATAATAAATTAATTCTATTTTGATAGAATTGTCACCACCATACATAGTGGCCTAGTCACGCTCTTTTCAATGGGAGCTGCTGAGTGCTTTGGACTTCTAAAAAGCCCACTGTATAAATGAGATGAGATTCTCTTTGATCATCTTTTAAGCTGTGAAATCCACCCTGTACAATATACAACCCTCAAGGACATTGTGGTAAAGAAGCTGACATTATGAGGAGCCACAGAGACACTTTTTCTACAGTTTTCTCCAAGGAAATCGCTTTTTATTAGTACAAGATAATTAGAAATCAGCATCCAAGATTTTAATATCATTAATGAAGGCTTACCAAGGAATACTGCCAATGAATCAATAGTTATTTAATTGAAAATTCTTTTGGAGAAGAGACCCCTCTGAAGGTTCTGGATCACTAGGATTTCTCCATTTGTATCCAAAGGTCATGTCAATTTACAGAAAGAGTGTTAATAGATACTTATATACATATGAATATATATAGATATATATATACATATAGTCTTGATCCAGCTGATGCTAGGCCTCAGTATTTAATGGAATAAGGAGTTATTAAATGATCATGCAATTCCATTTTTACAAACTGTATTATTCATTATGCTGGCTGAAAAGTATTGTGTGCGTACACTCAAGCAGCATCAGTGCCTTGTGGGTGCTGATATCTATCTGTCTTTCCAGGCAGAGGATGTGTCTTTGCTAAGGTTCACCTTATACAGGCAGAAACAACATTTTATAAACAATAAAGAATCTGCAGAGGCTTGGATTATCACCTCTCAGTGTGGAGCTTTCTCAGCCAAGCATCTCAAATTTTACATTTCCATGGTCCTAGGAATTTTGTGACACATAAACTATTCACATAAACTATTTTCCAGAATTCCAGCTGTTTAGTACTGTATTTATGTTCAGGTTTAGTTATCAGCGAACTTGCTTAGCATTTTTTTGAATTTCTAAGCTGTTTGTGAAGTCATGTATCTGAAGAGGAGAAAATACAAGACTAGAAAAAAACCCATCACTTTCTTGAGATGTATGGTATTCTCCGACAGAAGATAAATATGTGCTCACAATGCCCCTGAACTGAAAGTCAGGCAAAAATTTTACAATCAGTAGAGAAACTGCCTGATGTGATCAAATAATTCTCTTTTTCCTGACTAAAATGAGCTATCCAATGAAGAAGAATTATAGCTGCATTTTTATTTCTGAAAAAAGTCCATGAGTCACCTTAGTTGTAGCACATTCAAGAACTGTGTGCATGCACAGAACAATACTCATGCCTGTGACTCAAATTGATGTATACAGAGAGCTGTAAATGAGAATGAAGTTACTCAAATTTCTTGATGTGACTTTTCCAATGCCCCAAAAATTATAAGTAAGCCATGATCTAGAAAGGTCTTATCAACTGTATCAGGTTCTTGGAAGGAATTAGCTTTCTGATTGTGATAGCTTTTGGGTTTAAGTACTTTGAGATTATTTTAATCAAAAATACCTGGGGCAGAAATGTGAATTCTTTGTGATTTATTTGCAACTTTATAGTAGCTGATAACAGGATTTATTTTAATTTGGAGACTACAAGTTAGACCAATGGCTTTTTCACTTGAGCTGTCAGTGCACAGTGCTGATCCCAACAAATAGTCGTGAACTATGGTGAAGACAAGAAATGCATAACAGATATTTCTGAAAGAGATTGCATGGTAAGACTAGTCAACTTCTCATTGTCCTGCGTATCAATTCTTGACCAGTTTAATACTGTTGGCTCAGCACAGTGGCAATCCTAGGTCAGATCTTCATGATCTTAACTATCTTGTACCTGAGGAAATGCAGTGCTAGGAAGAACCGATGGGATTAATCTCAGCCATCCCTAAAATCCTTTTTGCCATAAGAATTAATACGTGATAGCAACTATTGGCCTGAACCAAACGGCTTCCTTTAGCAAATATGACACAGACATCACACCAGTCACACATAGTCTATGTCCATCATCCACATACTTGCTCCTGAGCACAGTGAGCTTACAGAAGTAATTAATGGAGAAGTGTGACTCTTCCAACTTTCTGCGTAACAGTCCACATCCCTGCCTACTTCTGTTAGGATCTGTTTACAGACATGTTGCCCATCAATTTATCTAATCCCCCTCTGAACATCCCAAAAGTGTCTCGCCTCCCAAAGTATTTTTTGCAATTATTTACATCTGATAGGGCTTGCAGGATCAAGTCCCAAAGGACAAGTCAGCGAAGGGAAATCTAGATAGATAATCCTTCTTGGACTAACCATGAGAAGGGTCTCAGGGCTGCCAAGAGACATCAGGGAGTGCATAGGTTAGCACATGCCAATTAGCACTAATGCCATCAAGGGCCTGATTCCACATGGGATTTATGTGCCTGTGCCCCAATTTGAGTGCCTAAATTCATGTGTACTTTCAGGCCTTGCTGCTTCAAGACCTTAGAGGTATCGGGAAAGGTATATGTGCTGCATTTTTTATCAGTAAATTTCCAGAGGTATCTAAACATGATCTTCTGGATGTATGCAGAAATCACTCACTGTTGGCTTGTCAGAGCAGCTAGGGGTATTATTTTCCATGTGCTGACATATTGACAGGACCTAGAGCAGATGGAGTCAGAACATACTTTCTAGATTGAACCTCAAACACAAGTTAGCCAAGGGCATTTTATGTGGCAGTTCAGGACTTACTTGTCATTCTTGATGAGACTGTAACTGCCTCTTAGTGAAGCCACAAGATAAATGGCCATCTTGACATACCAAGGCCCTGAGTAACCCGATTAAACTTTGAATCTGGACCTGGGTTAGATGACCTCCACAGGTCCTTTCCAGCCTAAATTTCTCTAGTACTCCATTCTAAAGCTGAGGAAGAGCAGTTGTAAACAACAGAGGAAAAAAAGGTTGGGAAATAAAGGATAGCATAGACATTTTAGGACAGAATCACAAAGGCAAGGGACGAATCAAGAAATCGATATCAAAACTCATAAAAATTAAGAAGAAACTTTTATTAAGGTTTTCAGTATCAAGACAATAAAGCAGACCTAAATAGAGAGAAAGCCATTAACAGATGATGCTGTGCTTAACGTCTCTGTCAATTCAAAATGCAAGTAAAAAATAAAGTGTCATTAGCTGGTTAACAAAATTATTAGCACTAATAATAAAAGTAGAACGAGTCAGGACAGGACAAAAAAAACAAGAGGTAAAATTATTAGATTCATTTACATGTTAAAACTGGTTTGGCCTCAGTGTAATTAGAGAATTGCCTGAAATTATCTTTGCCATTTTCTGATGTGTTTGAGAACAACTGGTGGATGACTGAGCTTGCAGAGGACTACAGATGGGCAAGTGTAAAGCAGAAACAGAAAGAATGGAACTTTTAGATGAGGAGTTCAGCCTAAGTTTCTTTGAAAATACTGGAAAATTATACAGTATTTGTGTACACCTGTAAGAATACAAAGGGGTGAATAATGCCAACACGGAGTCGTTTCGTTTGCATTAAAAAATCCTCAAGACTAAGCTGTGCCAAATCAATTTTTATGTTGCCCTGCCATGATAGGTGTTATGGAATAAGCAGAAATATAGCAGAATAAAAGGAGAATAAGCAGAAAACACTTACTTGATTTAACTGAAGTTTTTTTCTACATTTTCACATGCCATCCTTATATGAACACTATGAAAATGAAGACTATAAAATTAAAGTCATATGCATATTCAACACTTTGCAAACTCATCAAAGCAAAACTTTTAAATGAGGGACTTCCCAGAGTTCTGCTCTAGGAACTTTGGTTTTAATTAAAAACTCATCTGCTTGAATTGAAAATATGCTCATCAAGTTTGCAGATATCACAGAGACATCTTGAATTATCACCTTTTGGAGGACTTGTGCAGATTTCAAACTGTTCATGACCTCAATTTGATGAGGACAAGGGCACAAATGAGCACTTCAGGGAGGCAAATCACTGCAGAAATACAAACTGAGTACTAGGTGGTAACTTTACAGAAGAAGGAAACTGATAGTTACAGTGAGTTATAAGATAAACATATGCTCAGAAAAGAACCCCACACATCCCACTAGGACATACAAACAGGTCAGAGGCACATGAGGTAGACCTTCCTTCCTGTTCCAGGCTGGGAATGCTTAGCCACAATTCCATGTCCATTTTCAGGGACTGCACTGCATCTCAAAACTGATGCAGCTGGTACAACTATAGAAAGCACAGAATGGGAAGACAAAATGCTAACAAGAATGATGAGACACTTGGAAACTGTGTAAATGTTGAATGAATATGGTGGTAAAGAGAACAGAAAAGTAAAGGGAAAGTGCTGGCAGTGATCAAGCAAAGAGTAAACATTGCTGCAAAGAGGAACAGAGTAAACTGATGCTGGTGTTTATGTGGATGGAAACAAATAGATGCAAGTAGGTATAACAAAGCAGATTTATGCCAGTGTCCTGATAGAAAGAAAAACTCAGATAGCTTGACTGCAGAGAAGCAGCAAATCAGCTTCTGCTAGAAGTGATGTTGCCCCCAAGGAAAATATGGAGACTATGGGACAATGAAATTCCTTTTTTTTGCCCTGTTTTGCCATGAGATATGACTATTCCTTATTATGAAGAATTCTACTTTTTTTTGACAGATAACTGAGAAGCATTAAAAGTAGAAGAAGAAAAGCAGTCAAGGCATCAATGCTCTTGCAGGGAGGGAGAAGATCCAGCCAGGCTTTTGTAATTTATTTATTTTATTACTGTACTTCAGGTTTTGAACAGCTGTCTTCCACATTTCATGTAAGAGCCTGACCCCCTCCCGCCAGGGTACTTCCCTTTCTGAAGGAATATCTGAATATTCCTGAAAATGGCACTCCTGGCACAAGACAGATAATGCATGTGTAATGCCCTGGTGTGATGATTCCCTGAGATGTGATAAACAAGGATAAACTGTTCCCTGTTCTCAATCAAGAAGAGAATGAAAGTAAATCAGTGTATTATGTAAGTGCTTAAAGTAAAAGCCTAGCAGTTTACTTCTGGATTTTTTAGAAGGGGAAATCAGAATTAGCAACTCCTGTTGAATTAGACAACAATTTTTATCTATATCATCAGTCCTCATTTTTTTCCCTCAATCTCATTCATAGTTTCTGAGAATGCCTTTCTTAAGTTGTTAGTTTTCTGTGTGCTTTTAGTTTGAGCACTTACCTGTCAGCTAAGGATTCTGCCCAAAAGTTAAGCACTGGAACATTTAAATGTCCTTGAAATTCTCTAACACAACCCAACTCCTATTTTATGTCATTGGTCCTTTCTTAATACCTTTCTTTTTGACCTTCAGACAAAAATAAATAAATTAATTAAAAGTTCATGGAGTATGAAGCAGATTGTAATCTACCTGGTCTGAAAGGTATATATACTGAAGTATATATATTGTGTGTATATATATATATATATACTTAAGTATATATATAATATAGTATAGTATGTATTTCAGTATAGGTTTCTATACTGAAAACTTCCTGTGCCCAAGAGCCACCAGTGTTTCTGGTACACAGAGTAGCAGGAGAAGAGCTCTCATTTGGAAAGGTTGGAATGCAGGAGATTGCTTTGGTTGTCCTGTGAGCTCACTGCTTCATTGTGGAACATGACTGGGCTGAGTGCCTGGGCTATTCTGATGCTGTTGGCCTCAAGAGCTTCCCCTGACTCACTTCCTCCCAAAGGCAGGGTTTGGATTACCCAGCAATGCCAGCAGACCCTCACTGCCAGTCATGTGCTACATCTTTGGCATCAACTTTATTTGAATTGTGAGTGAACTGTGTGCAGTACAAGGCTAGCCTCTGCTGAAATACAGAGCCTAAAATTATTCTTGCAGTCCTTCTCCAGAAAGAACTGTACAGAGATCTTCTACATTGTATATAATGTATTGAGTTCCTTAATGTGATTGAAAATATCCTATATAGATTACAAAGACTTGTTTTAAAACAGAATTTGTGATAGAAAACCTCATTTAATTTGATTTTTATTCTCTTAGAAATGACACCATACAGTCTTGCTCACAGATTTATATATTTGAAAGAAGAACTTTTTAGCCAAGTTCATCAAAATACTGAACTCTGACTTTCATTTGGAATTTCTCTCTCAGGAAAAAGCAAAACACATCATATGATGAAGGATATAAATGGGATATTGTATTTCTGTATTTAATTAATGCAGTATTCTTTTCTCCTAAGCATTTTAATACACGTATTTCAAGCACATAATTCAATGTACTTTTGCTAAGTACAAGGTTCTTTTCATAAGGATATTGGCTCAATTAACATGTTTTTTTCAAGCTCATGTCTAAGTTTTAAATCCTTCTGGAATTGACACAGCTGTCTATTTTGACACTTTTTGTTAGTTTTATCTCAATGGAAGCTTTCTCCTTCTTTCAGCTGTTGGAGAAATTTTGTTTCACAAAGCGTTCTTAAAGACACTACTGAACATTCTTCCTGGTTTTGGAGAAACAGATATTATAACAGCCCAAAATTTATTTTTAAAATCAGAATAAATTACTTCTGTAGATTCAAGACTTAATAGTCACAAAACAAGCTAGTCACACCTGACATGACTTAGATGTACTTTTAGTTTCAAGAGCTTGAGTAGCTTCTTGTGCATGCATACATAATAAAGGATGTGTGAATGTGATATATTGTAGCAATGATCACAAGCTAGAAAAAGTGATCTTCAAAAAAAAAAAGTGATCTTCAGTTAATTCTTGTAATTTTTGTAATTTTTCTAGAATTCCAGACACAGAGCTGGGAGATTTTTCCCAAACACTAAAAAAGAAAGAAAATGCCTTGGTTTACAACTACCTGCTGTACTCCTGAAGTGCTGATTTGGAATCTTTCCAGAAAGATTAAGTTAGTTCTATGTAAAATCTCTCTTAGCTAATGCCATTCATCTTGGGAGCCACTTCCTACCACAGGTTCTTCCTTGTGAAGACAAGAGAACTGAAGGGATGATGAAAGCTAAGTGAAGCAAGAGCACCATGTTGCAGTGATGCCATCCATGGTGACTCTTGACAACCTTCTGGCCATTTGTTTGGCTTGGGATGCAGAAGGAATTTATTACTCTGGTGCTATTTTTAGTTGTGACAGAAGATGCACAAAGACATTTTGGGAGAAACCAGTTTCCCCCAGAGCTTTCACATACAAATACATAGGACACATAAGTGTTAGGAAAAAAGGTTTGACAGGTATTTTTATACAGAAATTAAGTGATCAGTTTCAGACATGCAAAGTCCATGAAAACTAAGAATAGATTTTCTCCCACATTAGCAGAGGACCACCTTCCTCTGACTGACAGCTGGCACTGGTAGTGATGCCAGGGATCCTTCTGGTTTCAGAGAGAGCACCCCAGTATGAAGGAGGGGAATGTTTGTCTCATTAAATTTTTACAGAATTAATATAGCTGATGCATTAATCATCATTAACCAGCAACCTGGTACGTCCCCAAAACCTGCTTAGGAGTGCCAGGATAAGATAATAGGAACTGGAAGGGCAAAAAGAATGGGAAAATCAAGAAGTGATTAATGAATCTGCCTTCGTGAGCATTCAGTCACACTCTGGCTGCATAGGATATTTAGTAGATATGTTTTCTTACAATAATGGTCACATCACAGGCTGTAGGAGTATTTTTTTAAGAATTACAGTACTCTGGCCATTATTATAGAAATTTTTTACCAAAGAATCCTCCTAGTGGCTGTTTTATCAGGACAGCCCACTATTTACTAAGACAACTTGTAACTATTTAAAAGTCCTATCTCCAAATCCCCACTTCGAAGAAAAAAAAAATAATTAAAAAAAAAATTAAAAAAAAATATATATATATATATAAAGGACAGAAATGTGTCAAAATGTAAGTGCACTTTAAGTTCAAGCCATGAAGAAGACAGTAAGTCTTTATAAGTTAAAAGTACTCTTAATACCAGTTAAACAAGAGGTCTGCTTCTTGGTGTCCTAAGCAGCCAATGATGACAATGACCTGAATTTTCTTATTTATCCTTAGCAGAGCAAGGTTCATATTAAACTCCTACATATAAATGTCAGACAGCTTTGAGAACATTTTCTGGACTCCCTGAATGTGACAGTGCATTGTCAGATAACTTGTTCTCAAAGGGAGTAGTATTACATGCTAGGCAGCCTCTCCTCAGTTCAGCTCCTTGCCCAGGCCTGGAGTGCAGTACTGTGTTAATGCAGCTCTGTAAATAATTCTGTGCACAATATGCAAGCCCAGATTCACACTCTGTGTATTGTCTCTGCAATACTGATGGATAATTAGTAGAATTCTGTAAGAAAAATAGTTAGATGGAGCTATTGTGAATCCAAACAGAAGGCTGATACATGAAAAGGCACAGTTCTGTAACTGTGCTGGATTCTTAGAAAGGGATTACCAATACAGGAATAAAATTAAAAGTGAATTAATGTTATTTTCTGAAAGAATGAATGAATATTATTCCCAACTGGTGAGCACATGCAGATAGCAGACTGATGGAAGAGAGGGACATATAGGTTCAATTAGTTTTATGCTTGTGCCTCCTTGAATGGAAGAAAATCTTCCTTGTCTATATGCTATGTTCTACACTTGTGGTGTCAAAGTATTTTCCTATATTCAATGAAAGATTGACTAAATAGAGTCCTTTTGTTCCTGGCACTAAGTTGAATCGCAAAGAATGTTACCAGCTGTCATAATAGGTTTTACCAGCAATTGTGTTTTCCAAGTAAACCAGGGGCATTTTATGGTAAAGCTTATTTAAGTTCACTCCTGCATGGATGGCAAGAGCTCCCTGCACCGTGCATTACTCAGCTCAAAGGTTGTTATATTGTCCCAAATATGCTCTCTGTGTTCCAGGACACACCCCCTGCTCAGCAGGCCTCAAGGAATGCAACTGTGAATGGTACAGCTTTAGCTGCATATTAGGTTTCCAGTACCCAAGTATTCTTTTTATATCATTCAGAACTCCATCTCCTCCAAAATATTTTGGGAACATCCTTGTAAAACTTCCCCCAGCTCTCGCAGTATTGACTGTAAAGAGTACTGGAACGGTTTATTCATGATTACAGAGGATAGCTGGGTGCAGCTGTCATCCTACAAAAAGATCACCCTGGTAACACCAATCAACAAGCAGAGTAAGATGATCCAAATATATCTGAAACCTTCTAAATGTCGTCTTTCAACTGAAATACAGACTTGAGCAAGCTGCCTGACGATGTGGGGTCTATGAAATTGTCATACACTGTTACCCAGTGGTGAACAGCCACTGATTTTCAGTTTTGTTTACATAGAATCTGAGAAAGGGCCTACACAATAAGGGAGCTGTGAGAAGAAAAAATTAAAATAAGTAATTAGTTCAACATTGTTTGGGAAAAGTTATTGGGAAAATAGAATCTCCACGCAAAGTATCAAACACTGAATCCATCCTGCTTTCTTCAGCTCACACTGAACAATGACCAGTATTAAAATTTTACCAGAACTTACTATAGCAGTAAGGGGAACTTCTGGATGAGAAGTCAGCTTACCCTTACAATTGTATTCAGAGCTGATGCTGCACAGACGTGCCACTGGTAACACAGCTCAGCTCTGGAACCACAGAATTAGCTTTGCACTTGCCTGTTAATCGTAGTCACAGAGAGAACAGGGCAGAAATGTATTGAACAGGAGTCAGAGCAAAAATGGGGCTGATAGTCCATGATGTCATCTGGAAATCAACTCACAGGAAAGAGACAGAGAGAAGGTTTGCAGTGAGACCGCTACACAACTGTAAGACCACTGCCTGCAGATCATGTCTGCAGCACTGGAATTCAGATGACCCGTATTACTGTTTGCAATTCTAATACAGTCACATAAGGATAAAACTCACAGCATTAGAAAAGAGAAGAAAACATGGAGAACAGTGTTGGGAAGACCTGTTTTTTTCTACACCATTTATGGAGTGGTGACACAACAGTCACAGAGAAACAGTTGAAACAGAGCATCACCCTTCAGCACATATTCTCTGACTCATCTCAAAATCAAAACCAACAAAGACATGTTCAGTGATGTTTCAATGGTTTCCAGCAACAGTCTACTGTATGCAATGCATTGCAGATTTTGCAGCACTGAATGGACATATAATTTAGTTATAAAACAACTCTGAATTTATTATTATCGTGTATGTCCTCTAAACCAGGGGCTAATTAAATATTTTTATATGTCTTAAAAGCAAAAATATTTTGGATCTATTTTTACTATATATTTCCATGGACAGACAATGATCTTGTGTTATGCTTAACACATATGTAACCCTCTGATACAGGTATACTTCTCAAATTTTATTTTAACCTGCTGTCAAAACATTTTCAGAAAAAATATCCTCTGTTCACAGACTTCACAGAGCTTTGTAACCTGAATCTCACCAAATTCATACCTACATCTAGGCTGCTTTTCAATTTCTGTATGCAACTGAGAAAGCTCCCTGTTGTGCTACCTTAGCATGAAATATGATTGACTCATTGTTCTTTGCTGCTACTTCTTAGTAAATGCTTATGATCATACTCTGTACTGCAGCAATATATAGATGGTATTAGATTAATTCACATTATTAATATTTCACCAAATATTAAGAAATTAAATTACTGAATAGTTCCACATATGCAGTAAAATCACAATTGAACTTGCAATTATTTTTATCAACTCTTTCAACAGTGTAAGAAGTGCTTTAAATTCAACACAAATTTAATGTTCTCCTGTCTTTTTGTTACCTTTGCTAACAAAACAAGTCAGTATTTTAAGGACACTGACAGTAGTCTCTTGTAAGGATGTTCAGCAGAACTAGCTATAAATATATATAAAAATATATATATTTATATATATATATATATAAATACAAATACTGCTTTTTTTCTGCATGGAGATATATCAGTCTCTAGAAATTTCCCAGATAATTTAATGCAGTGTGACTTAATTTCAATAATCCTCTAGAATTTCTGTTTTTTTCTCCAATTTTTATTAATTCCATTTCTAATTTTAGCAGAGTACACTCCTGCTATATTAGTAGTTCCAAGAATTTGTAGAAAATTGAGTGGTGACATTAAAAATGAATGGATGAGCCTCTTCATATATCTAAATATATTCTTAAAATAACAACTTGACAAATTCTGCTTGACTTCAGCTCTGCAGTGCTGTCAGTAGCACTGCCGTAGGTGTCATTTCATAAAGGAAGGAGGGATGGAAGACAAAACACTGTGTGGAAGTTCTTCCTCTGTAACTGAACTGAGGTCTGGAGGAGTTTCTTGATACATGGATGCTCTCCTATCCCTGTAAAGTATTGGCGCACACACACACAGGAGGGTTCAAACTACTGCTGTGTTTGTACTAAAAACCTGTACTTATGGAGAATTGCTTGGAGATACTTCTTTCCTTGACCAGGTACCTTATGAGTTGTGGCCAGTTTATGCTGAATATAGCCTTTTACCCTATAGATAATACAAAATGTGTCAAGGTGGCATATATCAGATTGCTTATGTCAAATTGTACAGTGATTGTACTTGAATTACCTCTCATAGAGAAAAGGGAGTCACGTTTTCTAGTCTCTTACTAAATTGTCAGGCAAGCAGGTTACTGAATGCAGTGGAACCATAGGCAGGTCCTCTAAAGGAGTGCATGGAATCTTCACCATTAAGTATTTTATAAAAGCCAGAGAACATTCAAGCATGTTTAGAACTTCTGGAGTTCATCTCTAAGTTGCATAAGGCTTATCTTTTTCCTCCAGATACTCCACCATTGTGGATATAAGACTATACAAGATTATGACTCTATAATGTCAATTTATCACAGTGCTCCCTGTACTGCTACCAAGTGCAACCACAAATCACAAAAAACATCTGTAAGTCCCTATAAGCAATTTGTCAGAATACTTTAAAGTACATGTATAATAAATGAAGAACACATGTTTCATAGGAACCAAATGAAACTAGAGCTGTACCGAATGCTTTGCCAGAGACTTGAACAGCTGTGGACATCACCTCTCTCTCCCCCTATCAAGCTTTAAAAGGCATTGTTTTCTTTTTAGCCTGACAGGTGATGTTTACAATACCGTTGATCTTCCTAGAAGACAGATTGCCCAAATATCTCTGCAGACCACTTCTACCTCCTTAAATGCTGTCTTTTGACTTTCATTTTAGATATATGGCACTTTCTATGAAATGACAAATGGTCTTCACTGTACCATCCTTGCCAGTATCTAAAAACACTGTCATTTAGTTCTGGAAAAGTACCACATTACCCTCTGCATAGCATTTTCTGTCTGAAAGCTACAGTGAAGAAATGGAAATTTTTGTTCATTGGACGTTCTGTTCAGAGTGTGCACACACAAGAACATACATATTTCAAGGTTCTAAAGAGTTTTGTCTGAATTCCATCAGCTTGATGCCTTAAACTGACAGCTTTGATTTCTTCTGTCTAAACACAATATAAGGTGGCAGTTCCAAAGTCTCTTATATTTTTTTACCTGAAAAAAATTTAGCAATCAACCCTTCCACCCAATAATATAAATTGAATACTGTCACTTCTATGTAAAACCAGGGCACACAGTTTCATTATATCTCTAGTCTTCCTACTCTACTAATTTTTGCTTTTCTGCTCAGAAGCTTCCTGCTTCTCTTATTCCTGTTTTAGATCTATTTCCAATAAACATCACCATCATCATCATGAGGAGTGGAAGATATTTTCTTTTTATAAATCTCTAGATCATTATCTCTAGATTTTAGCTCCCATAATTTTCAGTGTCTGAAGTGATCTGCCAAACCTGAGGAAGGTGCAAAAACTTTTTTACTTGACAACTGTGTTATAAAATAGATTGATATTAAATTTTGAGCAACCTTTAAAAAAGTTGAATAGTGTTATATACAAGAAAGGTGAATGAATTCTAAACATTCTACTACATAAGTCAATCTAGCATTCATTGTAACAGGTAATAGATTTGTAGCTTTACTTTGTTTTATCTGCTTGAAAAAGTAACAGGAATGTCAAACACTTATTTTTTTCTGCTCTGAACATGTGCAATCATCATTATGTATTTAAAAAAAAAAACCCAACCTGCTGATTATAAAATAGTTTAAATAGCCCCAAGTGTCCCTGAAGAGCTACTGTGTGCTGTGTAAAAGCTGAATAATCCTCCCCATGTCAGAAGGTGACTCTTCAGCTGTTCAGGATCATAAGCTGATGTACTACCACTTGTTAAAAAAATATTCAAAACACAAGAACATACACTTAGGTAAAGATCATTATGATGATCTTGGAATTAATCTGCAAGAATTGACAACATTGAAGCCAATCTATCAAGAATGAGTAAAGAAACCTTAGCTTTTACTTAAAACCAAAACACACAGAACACAGCAATTTCACACCAAAATAAGTTCAATGGAAATGTGAATTTTTTACATCCTATTTGGCTCATTTTTCTTTTACAAAGATAGTTTGGAAAAAATGAATGTGTTCAAATACACTTTAAATACATTCTGAATGCACTATTTATATAACACCAGAAGTGCAGTCTGTGCAAAAGTACTCCAAATCATTATTGCTCGGTGTTCTGAATAAGATACTTCCACTTATTTATGAAGGCACATTGATAGAAAAAAAGATTCTCAATCATCTGTGTTTCTTTTAATCAACAAAATAGGGGAATTCACTTTGGCCCCTGTGCTTAGAAAAATATGACTTTGAGTTTCAAAATCTGCTTTGCTGTAATATTTCCTCCTAGTATTTACATGGTTGTTTCTTCCCATTCAAGCTCCACATCACCTGCAGAAGAAACAGATGCATTAAATAAACCTACCTTGTAAACAAATAGTAACAAATGGCAGATAGCTGTTTTTCACTTCATTTAAAAGATCTTGCATAGAAAAATGTGGGGAAAGCTTGAGCAATAACCATTACTGTGAGGGGGAATATAGAGCAGCAAAAGGCTAGGTATTTATACTTTTGAAGCAAAAAATGCATGTCAAAAGACTTTTTTTCTGCTTCTTATCTCAACAAGTCATTGCACCTGCTGTGAAAAAGTAATTTTGACACAGTCTGTATCTCCTTACCTTCCATGGCATCCAGAGAGTCCATCTTTTGCAGTGCTGAATAATTTACAAAACATAAAGGCTGACTACTTCCCTTGGTTGTCAAGAGATCCAATACACATTGATGTAAAAATATATATTGTGCCTGTAAATTTGAATTCAAAGATGCTTGATTAGAAGAAAAATGTAATACCAGAAAACCTTTCTACTTTTTCTATGCACACCTAGAAAATCTCAAAGTAACTGCAGTTTAACTCAGCAGTCTCAATAATTTTGTGATTATATCATATATGCCTGATTGGATTTCAATTATTATGAAACATAATGCTTTAAATTTGTCAAAACATTTTAATCCTTATGAACAGTAAGATATATGAAATTAGACTAATCATTACTGAAACTAATAGGCTACTTCACAATTTTCTGTGAATGTTTGTTCTATGAAAAGACATTTTGCCACGAGATGCAGACTGAAGAAACTGAACCACATGAATGTAATATCTAGATAAGAAAATTTTCCTCTTTCTACCACAGAGAAAACCAGCAGGGTGCACTCAAATGCAGAAGTTCAAGTAAATCTAAACCTATATGTTCTAGGAGCTTGCACCAGTGCTAGCAGCAAATTAACCCAGTATTTTGAATCATACTCCTCGAGCTGTAGCCTCACTTCTAACACATGATAGCATGAAGAGTGGGCAACTGAAGTTAATTTGACACTTTCAAGGGCATAAAGTCTGAAAAGAGGAAAACAAAATAAGGCAATGTGAGAATGAAATAAAGAAATGAAAACAGACAGAAATACAATAAATGAATTAAGCATATATTCACATTGAAGTATTGTATATGTAGATGCAGAAAATACGCCAGGTACATTCAGATTGGAAGAGACCCCTTGAGACCACCTGATGTTTCACCTACCCACTGCTCAAGCTGGGTCAGCTAGAACATGTTACCCAGAACCTTGCTGAGATGGATTTGGAACCACTTGGCACCAAAATCATACTCTTAGATTTGAATTTTGCACAGGTAAAAATATCTATGTATTTTTTTGTCCCAATAATTGCTATTTTGTTTCAGAACTGCCATCAATTTGCAATTCAAGAGTCTCAGATGTATGAGAGAAATTTGCTTACATGGATAAGTTTTACTGTCACAGCTCCAGAACTGTGGGTAATTAAAACAGCTTTTCACAGCTTTTCCCCTGAAGCATGCAGCACCATTACACTTTTCAATAACTTTATTACTGAAATAATAGCATGACATTACTTCAAACTAGCCCTTGTACTTGACAAGAAGATAAACTTTGACATGTCTGCTGAATAAATATGGATTTCTGCAATGAAGGTCTTAAATTTCAGTAGAGTTTAGATTGGTTATTCTAGTTGAGAATGAAGACTCTGAAAGCTCTGTGATCTCTTGCACTCATACAGCTACTTCTGATGATGTAGCAATGAAAATCTTTCTGGGTTTGCCAGGGGAGAGTGAAGGAGGCTGTCTGGGCAATTTATATGAAACTTATTATTTTCCCAGTCAGAATCAATGACAATCTTAACTATTCTCATTAATTGGTTACAGTAACAGATCATGACTCTGTTAGCAAAAGGAACATTATTTTGAAGCTATAAACAAGCAAAATACAGGTCTGAGAGCAATCAGATTTTATTTATTTTACTCATAGATCTTACAGACAGTCTGACTGAGGGATTTCTATATTGAGTTCTGGGAAGGAATTGCTCCTCTCTTTTATATCTTCTGTGCTGCTCACATAAAATCTGATTAATAGGTAACTTGACAGTGTTTTATAACAGAACTCTCAAAATAGCTTGACTTTTGAATCCACCATAAAACTTTACAAGATAGATTCCCTTTGGGCAAGTTTTGTTGCTGATCTGACTTTTGTAGTCTTGCAAATATGAGTAGAAATGACCTGGACAGAGAACAGGCTATCTCAGAATTTTGCAGCTAGCATACAGATGGATACTTGATTTGTTAGGAAATCTGAACTCTGACACCATCATCTCTTACTGCATTTTGGCACCTTTTCCTAGCCCCTGCCAAAACATTCAAGTGAAGAGATACATAAAAATAATGCATATTTTAAGACATGTGATGATGTTATCGAATGTTTGTTTTAAGATTTTATTTTGGGAGTGCTCCCATTAAAATGCCTTCCAGCCTTTGATTTATTTCTATTCTACTTCTAGACAAAAATGTAAAACGAGAACCAAAAAGTATTCACAGAATTCATCATCACAAGAAAGTACTGGCAATTGTTTAGCTGCATCAAGACTTGAAAAGGAAAAATTTATACTGCAGCTTACATGACACATCATGTCAGAATATCACCAGAGGGTCCCATAAAATCTTATGAAGGGTTAACTGCTTTGTGTATCCTGACACACTTTCTGCATATTCAGGGTGTTTCTTGTTAATGGTATGTTCTGTTATTGCCCAGGTTGATGGTTTGGTCCAAATGAGACCCTCCCACCCCACGTTGTCAATCTGCCCTGAGTCCCCCGTCAATCCTACCTTATGTCCACCACATGCTTGGAATTCCACTTTGGAAATCCCCTAAACTTTGACGCTTGATTAGTCCATGTGACCAACTTTTCCCCCCTACCTCCCTCATTGGATGATGATTTTGTGAACCCTGCCTTTTACCCTCCCCAGGATATCTCTGATTAGCTGATGCTTTGTACCCTCCCTATTTCAGCTGTTGCACGCTCGCATTTTCTGTCTTTTGCCCCCAAGATTCCCCAGAGCAATAAATCCTCTGTTATCCCATGCAAAAGATCTCCCTCTCGTCCTTGTCTCCTCAGAGTGCAGACTGACAGCCAAAAAGCTGTAGAGCAAGTGCTCTAGTCACACCTTGGGTCATCCTGCTCCTGGGGTGTGACCCACTGGGCATTTAGGATAAGTTTTAAATTCTTCTATTATTCCTTTACATATACTCAGAATTCCAGATACAGCAGAAGGAAGTCTTCTTTGCCAGCAGACCACCACTGACTTATCTCCATTCAAAATAAGTCTGTCAGAAATGTACTTTTTTAGTCCCAAAATCCACCATTGCTTTTTGAACAGTCTGATATCTGTGATCAAATTCATCCATATGTACTATTTCATTTGAAGTAGTTGAAAACAAATCAAGGAATCAATAATGAGTCCAAAGGCAAATGAATATTTTAAAGTTTGGTGGACTATGCCACATATACATACACACAAAAAAAAAATACAGTAAAGTAATAAATAAAGTCAAATTAAATAGTAAATGAGTGAATCCATTTTTAATCTAACAATTGTTCAGCACTCAAAAGTTAAAATAAAGTTTCTTAGAAATCATTATTTAGGTTTAAAAATAAATAGTACTCTTTTCAGAACTTGTCAAAACTGCTGGCTAAGTGTACTTAGGTGGATACAGACAATGTATTTCCACAATGTTTGAAATTAATAAAAGCAGGATTTGGTAGAAAACGTATTATACAGCTGATTATTATGAGCTTTCTAGTGTTGTTTTGTAAATCACATGAAGAAATGACTAATTTTTTAACAACAGGAGAACAGGATGGATAAATCTTACCAGATTTTGTACCATACACATTCTTTCACTTCTTAGCTCAGCTACAAGTCCATAGATATCCACAAAATCATGGTCATTTACATGTTGAGTTAAATGGTCAAGTGCAATATAAACACCTGTTCTTCCAACACCAGCACTGCAAACATGATAAACAAGATAAAATCAAGCTTTTTTGTTAATGCTTTCAGTATTTTCTTAGAATATTCTGGATAAATTGTTTATCGTGAAAAGAAAAACTTTTGAAGGAAAACCTAAATCTTTTTTTCAGTATTTACATCTTGTGAATTCCTTTCTGAATTGGATCAAGTGAAATCTGGATTTAAACCGGTTTCTAATTTTGATTTCACATTTTCATAATTTTCAATTTCTCATTTCCATCAGATAAATGAGATATTACTCATTTGTATGTTCATAAGACCCAAACCTGTTTGAGTGGGAAAAAAGATCCTATAGCTTTTCTGTGAGTTTTCTGAAGCTCATTAATTGAGAGGAAAAAAAAATCACAAGATTTTGTGAAATCACACAGGGATTCTGTGATACTTTTGGTATTTGAGGTGCCACAACATGGCATCTAGCAAAAAATTGAAAAGAAAATACTTTTAAAATGAAGATGAGTGTTCAAGACACGCTGACAGGTCGTGTTTTATTTCAAGGTCTTATAATGAATAGGATTGTTTCCAATTGATCATCAGACTTCTCAGCAATTGGTGTAATAAAATCAGGGTGTATCACTGTGGATAATGAAGAGACACATAGCAGAACTCTTGAGCTTGAGATATCTAGTGAGCTAAAAATAATGAGTTTTCTGGATATGATAATACAGCCATCAGGAATTTGAGCACAGGTTGAGTATCAGGTCCATGCTGGCCCCTTTACACGTCTCCCTTCTGAAAAGAAGGTAGGGCTCCTAGCAGAGAGACCCCCCAGAGTAGAAGTGTCCTGAAAACATGAAGACCATATTGTTCTCTCCTGTTGTAGCCTCTCTGGACTTTGCAGCAGAGGGAAATGTTCATCAGAGACAACAATAAGAGGAAATTGGAGAAATATCCAGCAGTACTTTATGGTAATTGTTGGAGCAATTATTTCCCTGGCATCACCCCAATGGATTTCCATGAATGGAAGAACAGGCATTGATTGGCATTTTACCTTCTAGAAAGGAGTAAGAAGGACTGCTAGAGAAACCTTCACTGCTGTCCATACTAGAACCAAGTCTTCATGGCTCTTCTGGCAACTTCCCTGTGCATTATTATGCACTTACAATTCGAAACTACCAAGCGATGGTTTGGTGAATACGCTTACCTGCAGTGAACCACCATTGGTGTGTTGTCATGTGCTCGACTTGCACGGATAAGTTTTACAAAATGGATAATTGGTGCAGTAGTTTCAGGGACTCCGTGTTCTGGCCAAGAAGTAAAGTTACACTGCCGTACCATCATGCAGTCTCCATGCTGAAAAGTACAGAGTAGTGCAGTTTTTACAGAAGAAATGTTACAGAAGGTTCTGTAAGGTACATGTAACCTTCTCCATAACATCATGTAAAAAAAGTAAAGTTAGAATAGCCTAATAATTATAAGATTGCTGGCATGAAGGGATAATTCGTTGTTCACAGAACTTCTGGCAGGTATTTTGGGGATGGCATCAAGTTCATCTTTCAGAAAGTATTAGCGACTTCAGTAGTGACTCTTCATTTGACTTCAGTGATTATATCTGTAATTTGTAGATTGCAAGTTGACATTTCTATGGCTCAGTTAGATGTTTAGTGAGCTGGAATGACAAATTTGTTCAGGAAAAAGCAACCACTCTAAGACTGATCCTATATGGTAAAGGCAAACACACATACACTGATAATACAGATATATTTTCTTTCATGCTCTCTCAATCAGAGCAGAAGCAACAGTATCCTCAAAAAAGAGGTTATGATGTGATACCCAGACTACTTTTGAAGGATGTAAAAATGAAACAGTATCATGTCAAAGGCCTGTCTACATCAATATGCTGTTTCCAACAGTGGTCAAGAAAGAAGATTAGGGAACATTATAAAACAACGACAACAATGAATCTGTAGTTCTGCAGAATATCCTTTCCATTCTTAACCATTTGTGACTTCTGAACTGCTTCAGTGAGAGACAGTAAACAGAAATTTAATAGTACTCATCAGTATTATCTTCTACTAATTTATGCTAATTTTTTGAATTCCTGTAAGTTTTTAGCATTCACAATATCCTGCAGCAAGGAGTACCACAGTTCAATCAACTGTTGTGTAATGAACCAGTTTTTATTTTTTTTTAGTTCTTTTGAATCAATCACTTCTTTCATATTGCAATTGTACAACCTCAAAACCAACAATACAGCACATTTAGTGACATGCTTACAAAGGGCATAGCTTCTTGAGCAGGGTAGTTCAGCTACAGTGAATGGATCACCCACTCAATTCAGGTTATCTTCTTTTCAGCCTCACCCTCCTTAACACAGGTGACTTGGCATTTCACTGGCATTCATTTTTATTCTAAATAGTCCTTTTCCCAGTCTTGTTTCTCTGTGTTCTATTTTTAGCTGAAAATAAAGGTTTATCTTCTCTCAATCATTTTTAATGTTCAGTTTCTCTGTACTGTGTGCACAACATATGCCCATGGAGAGACCAGCCCCTACCTGCTGTGTGCTCTTTGTCACATGCACATGCCACAGGATGGTATTGTCTGCATTAGGACAGCCAAGTTCAGGTCCTAGGATCTGGCTGCACTACTTACAACACAGATCAATGCTGGGAGTGCAGAAGAAAGCTGACTTAATTTTGGGTCTTTATTCCCAGGCTGGTTTTTAAGCACACCTGCTGTTCTGACTTAATGCTGGGTTATGCTTTTTCCAAAGGGTGGAAACTAGTGGGTCATGAAAAAGGTGGAGATCTCTGCTGAAGCCCTACTCCTCCTTCCCAGCACAAAGAGTAGGAGTAATACTGATGATTCTTATTTATATTGGGTGAATCTCCTGGGGGTGGAGGCCAATGGCTGGTGGTACAGTGCAAAACAGCTGCACCAGAGAATCTTGCCCTTTAATCTGAGAGGGATACATTCAAAGGGATTTATTTGTCTGATCCCAGAATGGTTAGGATTATTCCTTTCTAGAACAGACACCAAGGTGTCCAAGTAGAAATTTCACCTCCCACCAGACCAGAAGTTCAGTAACCTTAGTAGGCCCTTCACAGTATATTGGACAAATATCTGAGCTCTTTGTGACAGGAATTCTCAGGAAATAAAACATGAATGAAAATAAAATGCAGGACAAACAGGCAGTACAATGCATATACACTAAAAGGTTAAAAGAAGAATATTGAGGGAGCAGTTGGGTGGGATATAGCATGTATGATGTTCTTTGGGGATTTAGATGAATTTTGTTCAATCAACTTCCAGTGCTGACTTACCCTTTCAATTTTTAGATCTCTGATGGTCCAGTCTATTTGAATATCTTCCATCAATTTAGTAATCACTATATCCCCAAACACAGTCACTGGTTTATTATCTTCTGGCCAGTACTGATGACATCTTATCTGCAGGGAGATGATTACTAATTAATTAACAATTATCACGTTATAATCTTGACAGAAACTGCACACAGAATTTCCAATTACATCAGAGGCTTTTAATCGGTTCACTGGTAACTTACACGTCCTTTTTCAAAACATTGCGTGAGCATCACAAGCGTTTTAGCTCTTGTCTCCCACACCATTCTCCAGAAATCACCCACTGTTCCTGGTAAGGGTCCCTGAGTTGCAATAAACTCGTTTGGACATAAATAGCCCTAAGAAAGAGAAAATATTTAATACATAATGGCTGGCAAGGAAACAAAAGGGTTTGCATGTGACTCATAGCTGTGCCTGTATCTGCCATGCCTAAGGCTAAAACCTTGTCAGACATACTAAATGAACTGGCATATGCCTGGATAGCCACTGCATGGCAGGCTGCCTCAGAAAACTAAGGAAGAAATGTCTTTTTTGTGTAGTCCAGTTATGAGCCAATACTTTAGTAAAGTATGGGAAGTGCCATGGCAATAGAAATGCATTTAGCAGAGCTATTACAGGGACATCAGGTCATCAATTCCCATTTAAAAAATCTAAGCCTTCACATTATGCTTAAAGCACATCCAGCCAGAAGTTACCAAGAACTAGGTCAAGAGGTGGCCAACAAAGTAGAATTAAATTAGTTCTAAGGAGCAGTGGAGCCAGGGAAACAATTAAGGAGCAGTCTGAGAACCAGTGCAAGTAATACACACACTAATGACCTTTTTCTTTGGTGATTGTCTGGGATCTTCTGTAACTTGGGGCTGAAACTTACTGAAATAAATGATCTCTGATGAAAGGCCTTCAAGAAGCCTACTGAAGGTGTTGACTTATTTTAGTGTTGGTTTCCGCTCTTTGGTTAATTTATAAATTGGTGTAAAACTTTGGAAGAAGAAGTTTATTGAAAAAATCTACAGATGCTCTGAGTGAGTGGTTTCACATGGATCTGGTTCCTCATAGAAAAGAAATACACCTACAGGAACTATTACATACTACAGAAAGTCTAAAATAGCAACAATAGCAATAATAGTAATAAATTTATGCCGTAGAACTAGCAGTTTATAATATCACAATTTTCTGCTTTTTGCTCTAAACAAGGGACACAGTGGTTTACAGCACCAGAAAAGCTTCTTGTTGGAATTATAGCCCTATAATTCACAGCTGCCTGTTATTTACTCCATCTATAATATAAAGAACAGGTGGCAGTGGGAAACTACATTAATCCTCCTTAGTTTAAGACTGAGGTGATAAACTATAATTCAGGGATGCAAAGCTCACAATTCAGTTACTGACTTTGTTTAACCAATGAAAGTCAAAGCAGCAGCAGAGTTCCCTTTTGTTAAAATATGTGTACAAGACTTCTATTTTCCTCTCTTAACAAGCATACATCTGTAAATAAGCCTAGGTAATTAGGTATGTAAATACACATACATATTCCATGTTTGCAGCTATATGCATTTATATATTCATACATCTACAAACATGAAAAGTGAGAGCATATAAAGGGCAAAACTTTAGCCTTGAGAAGCCATAACACTGTGTCTATTCACTGATGACTGGTCATCATATGTGCACACAAGCAAAATCTTATCAGGGAACACTCTGTAGCTGGCTTTTGCTGCAGCTTTTTGGAAGCTGCTGTTAGTGTTCCCTGCCTAGGACTTGGCTTGCCAGTGACAGGAAAGACTAGACCATGCTCCAAGATGCCTCTGCTTTCCTTCTCAGTCATTCTGTGTATAGTCCCAGTATCAAGTGGCATGGTTCTTCCTGGCTGCTAACTCTCAAAGCAAAGACATGATGGGAATAAATACCATTTTCTAATAAGAAAGGAAGATCCTCTCAGCTCTACTGCTTATTCTCTGTAATGTCTCTTAGTTACCAGCAAATAACTATTTCTATTTTCCTTTGTGTTGTCCTGATTATACTCTTCATGTCTTGATATGTGTTTAAAAAGTATTTAATGTAAATCAAGTCTTGACCTCATGTACGGTCACCAGCCACTGCTGGAAGAGATTAGAGGCATAACCATAATTCACACTTTGAGCTTCAATGGGACAAAAATGAGGTTAAAATATATATGAAGAATTTACTGAGCACACAATAACAAAGAGGGAAGGTCTGTGAAGAAAGATGAGGACAGAAAATAACATTACTTTCTTCTTCAAGAAGCCAAATTTCATTTTCCTCCATCATAACTTGCACAAAATAATAAGGGGAATGCCAAAACTGTTAGCCATTTCTATGAAAGTTTTTAGTTCAGTTGTCTTTGCATTGTCCTATTCATATACAAAAACTTTAACTCCTGAATCAAGAGACCAAATAACACCTATCTAAACGACTGACCTCAGTGGGAGTTCCACTATTGCCTTTTATGATAATGGTATGAGATAATTTCTAAAAAGAAATGTTCTGGACAGTTCTGATTATTATGGAAATAATTGCTTAGGAAGGAAAATGGGATATATATATTTTCAGCTTGTCATGTTTACTGACACAGTACTGAACAATGTCATGGCAACAAGAGTTGTAGTGAATGAAAGAAAAATTAGAATCCTTTTTTTTGTTGCAAGTTATCTTTTTACTCTTGTACCAGAAAACAAGTACAGTAAAAATGTGAGAGACTTTCTACTTACAGACACATAGCTGGCATTAATGTAGTCAGATCCAGGAATACCAGCATCAGGCATCAGCTTTACTCTGTTGTTATTATCTATCATGGAAGTAAAGTCTAGTTAACTAAAAGATTGGTTCAAAAACCACAAAACATGTAAAAAGTGTTCCTGGAGCGCTAAGAAATCAAAAATACTGTTATTAACAGTAACAATATTTGAAAGAGTAGAACACTAATTACAAAGGTAATTTAACCTTTTTCCATTACCTTATGGTCTTTCTTCAATGCTCAAGACATGTTGTATATAATACTTCTTAATTTAAATGGTGAATGAGCCAAAACCTCCAATTTGATGTATGTGTGGGAGGATTCTGTACCTTAAAGGAGCCTGTGTACTTCAAACCATGCTGTTCTAGCACACACAACTTCTGTGTGAATCAGAGGGCAGGGTCAGGGATCTGATAGCTTTTTGCTATATACTTGCTGCCCAGGTCACTAACCCATATTCTGGCATTTCTGCATAGCTTTGCTTTTTTTTTACATAAGGTTAAGTCGTTAAAAAAAAGAAAAGAAAAAAAAAAAAGAAAGAAGAAAAGGTTAGGGTTTCTTTCTTGGTCCCACAGTACATATGCAGAAATTACAAAATCCAAGAAACATGTGTAATACCCGAATTTTGGTGTTTGGTCCTCAACTGAGTAAAGAACATTAGAATACAAAGTTAAATATTTATGAAACATATCTGTTCATGTTTTATTATCTGCCACAAAGATATATTTTTAGTGACTGTAGCTTAGAATATGTCTTGAACAAGGCAGTAGATTGCAGGAACAGCTGCTCTGAAAAGTTAATAGCACAGAATGTAGCATTATTAACCCAGGAATGCCATGCACTCCAACTCACATCACAGCTAATGCCTAAAATAATAATGACATTTCTTGTCTTATTAACTGAAAAATGAAGCAGTGTTGAGTATAGAGAGACAGACTCCTGTCTCCTGTGATAATATCTAGCCTGGGCTTATAAGTTATCATACAGCCACTCTGATCTTCTGTGGAACATTTGTAGCACATGTACTCATATCCACAAGAAAGCATATCCAGACTCCTGAGGTAGCTGAATGCACAAACATGTGGATTTTATATGTTTAAAAAATTGCTTCTTACTAAAGGTGGAAAAAAACCAATGAGGAAGAATTTTAAAGCGTTTGCTACATGGCTTGAATTACAAAGCCAAGAAACTATTGAGGCTACAGTTTCTTGCACCTGCATATTAAAGCTTGTGAGAGCAAGTTGAAAGCTACTTGCAAATAAAACTGTCTTAAAAAAAACCCCCACAAAGTAAAGACGGATTACTTGACAGAAAATTATTTCATAATGTGGACATGATTGTACTGCTATTTCAAAGAGAGATCAAACACAAAACCACTTGCATTCCAAATATCTGTTACACTATTGAAAGTAAAGAGCAAAACGGAGGAGTTGGTCGGTGAACACACATACATGGCTTTATGTTTGGGAAACGATTCTTAGACCTGTTCCAAGGCAGATCAGCATCTGTTGAAGCAAGGTCCTCGAGAAACTTGGGAAGCTCCTGTAGAGGAATAAATGATTGTTGGAAAAGTTTTCCACTTGAAATTAAAATATGACACAATCATCCAGTAAGAGGAAAGACTCTACAGTTCTGCAACAGTGCATTTCTAAGAACAGCTGGAAGAATTAAAGTTTCCCACCTTACTGTCAACCCCAGTTACACCAGCGATGTGATGCAGCACTGCAGACAATGCTGTCAACTTGAACAATTAAGCTTACATGAACTTTCACCTTTAAAAGCCTGGATAAAGTCAGCCTATCACCTTTTTCAGTTTTCTGGTTTTTTTCATTAAGTCACATGCTTGGTTACCATGCCCTACTGACTCGGACTTAGTCTTGAATAATGCCTTTTCCTGACTCCTGTAGCTTGGGAGAGTTTGTAGTACAGCATGAGAATTGATGAGAATTTAATTAAGACAACTGGCAATTAGTTATTGTTCATAGGACTGTTTGTGAGAGGGGTGGGAAGAGATATTTTGGGTTGTACTGCAGTTTCATAACTGGCCATTGGTTCTAGTAATGGAGGACAGAGATGGATAAATCATTCATGCTGAGGAAATTATTTGATGGGGATCTTTGTGTGCATAAACAGATATAATTTACAAAGTTGATTAAAAGAGTGGAGACAACTTCAGAACTTGTTAATGGGGAAAATGTGTTAAAGTGATCTTGGTCTTAAGAAAATAGAAGATGCAAAAATCCAGAATTCTAAATACATTGTTAACTTCAATAGAATTTTGTTTTGTTTGACAAATGTTACACACAAGTCTGTTTTTTATATCCATCTATCTAAGCTATAAATTAAGAGGTCTACTTATTGCTTTGAATGAGCATAATGCAAAATTTTGCTGCTTGTGCAGAGTAATCCCTTCATATTTGTCTTTTAATATTAGCAGTTACTGTCTGCATAGGCTACTTCCAAAAGTTGGCCAGACAGCCTTAGCATCAGGCTCAGTATTATGTCCTTTTGTCCAGGTATTTGAGACAGTCTGTCTTTTATGAATAAAGTTTAGTGGGAATCTCCTAGCAAATAAATAAATAAGTAAATGAGAGGGGTAATGAAAAATGGAAAACCAGGACTGTTTTACCACAGTGCTTTTCTTTCATTGTTAATTCAAATATTTTGTCAGCCTGGTGTGTAAAACACAGTTAAAGCTGGAGACGTTAAAATTCCTCCCATTCAGAAAGCTGAAACTCTCCTGCAAATTTTCTGTCATTAAATATTTATATGAAGGAAGGACACACACAAAATGCCTATTTTGAATTTTGCAAGTGTTTTGGGCCATGGAATCCCGTATCATGTGAAATTTAACTTGTCTCATTTGCCTCACTCCTCCGAGTTTTAACTTGCCAGTTAACTACTGTAGAAGTAGCAGCATTATACAGCACTTTATAGTAGAGAGGAAATAGACAATCTTGTTATTTTCATAATGAGACTTCCATAACTGAACAATGCTAAAAAGCCTCATACCAATTCTCTGCATTAGTAGGGATTTCTGTATTATTTTTAGATTTGGGGAAAGACAATTTGGGTTCCCAGACTTGTCACAGAAATCATATTTCTTTGCAAACTCATAAAACTTTGAAATAAACAATTTGCATTTTGTTTACCGTAGTACTTCTGTGACACTGGTGACACTCTGAAGGATTTTTTTTTATTATTCATGAGCACAACTTATAATAAAACAAGTATTATACAAGCATTTCTGTTTTAGTAATTTGCCAGTTACTAGAAATCAAAAGTTCCCAAATATATTGAGAGATGCAGGAATCAGATGAAAGGCTGGAAGTTTGAATAGCAGTGAGGTGACACCCATCATCAGTTACTTTGGGTCCCTGTGGCTTCTTTAAACTTATCTTTTCTGACAAGAAATGGATCCAGGTGTGTTCTGAGGTCCCGATTCCCTTCTCATCACATTTACCCACAAGCCATGTTCACATGTGAACCGAGATTGACCCCTGAAGATGTCCTGGCACTGCAGTTTGGTCAGTCAAGAAAATTAGGTGAAACTGGGAATGTCCATGGATTACAAGAGTAAGTGAAATTACAAGAGTAAGGGAAGACTCACTCACATTTATGCTGGAAAACTCCAAACCATATTTGTTGTGCACGAGCTGCCTATTATTATAAATTATATTTATAATATAATAATAATATATTTAAATATAAATTATTATTGTAAATTATCCCTAGATTACTTTACCTACCAAAGCATATCTTGGAATTGTCCAGGAAGACTGCTAGGCAAAAGAGTTCAAATACAACACAGGGAATATACTAGCAGTTTATTTGTGTAAATTATCATATTCTCATATTCTGTTCCTGGTAAACTTGAATTTACTCATCCAGAGACAGACTGAGAGAGCCCAAGCAAGCTCAGCACTATGCTTTTCATAGAACCATAGAACAGTTTGAGTTGGAAGGCACAATAACATGATTTAGTTTAACCCCATGCTGCCATGGGCTGGGACACCTTCCACTATACATGACAGCTCAAAGCCCCATCCAGCCTAGCTTTGGACACTTCTAGGAACAGGGCATTCACAGCTTCTGTGGCAGCCCATTCCATTGTTTCACCACTTAGTTATGTGATTCAGATTCAGGTTTGCATCATGTTCAAGGGTTTATGCCTTGAGCTGATCTTTCCTACACACACTGAAGGACCCTCAAGTCATTTCTGTAAAAGTAGAATTACGCATGTTGATAAAATCAGTGCAGATCATCTGCTTGCTTATTGGGTGTATTGCCTGTTCCTGAGAATTGCCATTACCTATGTAATTTCAAATATGTTGTCAATCCTATTTATCTGTTAAGACATGTGCTGCAAATAATATAGATACACTCAGACTGGGGGACTGAACCTACCTTGAAATTCTGCCTGCCCTTGGACAAGACATCTGGGAAGATATCACTACATTCTGAAACATGGAAGTTGAACCCCAGAGAGAAAAAAACTGAAAACCTAAATGACATAAAACTGTCTATTATAGGTTGAGTATATAAATGGTTTTAAGGAGACCTTGGCTTCTTGTATTTCTCTAAATTTTAAGCAGATTGCAAAGATTTTGGTTTGATGAAACACTATTGTTTAAGATTTAAGACATTACAATGCTGTAAGGCTTAGCCAATGTGGGGCACGCCTAAAGAAAGTAATACTAGAGACTTTCTAGTAATGAATGTTAATATGTGAAAGTGTTATTGATAGTAAAACTTTTCATCTGTTCAGTCATGTATAGTCTAACTATAATCATTCTTGCTCAAGTGAAATAAACCTTCTGGTTTTAGGAAAAAAATATTCTTACTTTATTGCTCTGAGAATTTTATGGTGCTTTTTATTATTAAATCCAGACCAATTTTACCTAATGAGCATAACAATAAAACCTGTAGGAAATACCATTAATCTTTATACACTTTTGTTAGTGTTCCCTTGGAAACTGAAATACTATAATCTAGCAGAAGAAAAGCCAGTTGTTAAGTCTTCATTTTTGTTAATCCAACTGTAAATTATTCATGGTAAATTTATAAATCCAAAATAATAAAGTTAGTGGACACTGACAAATTATTTTTGGGCAAATGACTGTATGTGTTAAGATAATGATGATAAAGATTCTGAAATAACAAGAAGTTATTGTTGAGGAAAAAATATGATAGCCATAAAATATTACTTAATTAAAACAGTGAAAACTTTCAGATTTAAATTTGAAACTATAGATGAATTATATTATCTGTAATGTATATTTTGAGAATTAGGCTCTTTTCAGAAAGACAGGCTTGTTGTGTTCATCTACTTATGTAAGGAAATGGAGGCTGCTCACATGGAAGCTATTCTCAAGAGCATAAGAAATATGACATATAACTTGCAGAGGAACAAAAACCAAAGTACCACGTGCAAACCTTTGACTTTCTGCACCAAACTCTATGAGAGAAAAACATTTCTGAATTTCATGGCAGTATGACTGGGGCCTGAAAATTGTTCAGAATGGACATTAACTCTGCTTTTGGAGTTATCATCACTCAGGAAAACAAGCACATTTATAGCAGTTAAATATATGCATATATTTTAGAAAACTGTAAATAACTTGTTCCTAGGTAATCTACATATGCAGCAATACATATGTAAAAGCATAAATATGGTGGTCTTGAAATGCTGGAGAATAAAGAAGATCATCTTTGGCTGACACTAAGGTGAATAATTCTGACCAGGTTGTAGTATAGGCTGCAGAATCCAAATCAGTGTACTGTTACTTTCTAAACAATCAACCTGGTAATTGGGTATTGATTATCAAGGCCAGAGTCCTTCATGGCCTTGTCTGCTTAAAATGGACATGAAATGTGACACATGAAACGACTGAAGGTCTTGCGATGTTGTGACAACTGCTAGCAACATACCGAAAATTCTTCCTGAAACTTTAGGTTGTTGTTTGTGCAAAGCTCTTCAACATGTTGTAGAAAGGATTTCTTGCTTATTGGCCTGAAAGCAAAGACAGAAGAATTAGAAACCCATAGGGAATATCTTTGTCATTCTTGTTATTTAACTGTAGTTTATTAATGAACAATATTTTCCACTTCAATGGAAATTGACGCTTAAAGGTAGAAAATTATGAATTGCTTACAGCATGCTTATTTGATTTCTCTTTAATCACTTAAAAGAGAAACATTTCACCCCCTTGTTGTTCCTCCTCACAAAATGTTTAATGTTGCTAATGCTAATAGTACTAAACCTATGATTGTTTTTATAGGTAGCAGCATTTCAAGGCAAGGTTTTGACATTAAAGTAAATTTGTAAACTTATTATCGCATTCTAAGGTACATTATATTTCTTCGTCAGACAGAAAACATTTTACACATTGCAAGGTTTTAGACGTATAAAATATTGCAGTGACCTCATTCTCATAATGACATGGTTTTTAAATCCTGAGGAGTTTAAATAACCCTGTATTACTTCCCAAGCTAAAACACAGACATGCAGGCTTCACCCCAGAGAGAGAGAAAGCATTTCTCCAGTTACCATGCAATTAGTCATGCTTTTATGATTTATACGCAGCTTGGAGGTTTTTTTTCCTAATAAACATAGAGGAGGGAACCACACATTGAGACTCACCGATGAACACAACATAAAAATCTTTAGTAAACTTACTTGATGGATTTTCTATAACTAAGTAACCTGAAACAGAGATTTTTTGTTAAATGTAGCAAGCTGAGAGTTAACCAATATTGTGCAATTTAATAGGTTCTAGATTGAATACCATGTACTTAGAGATTGGGTTCCCTTATGGATTCAAACTCAGATACCTTGGGTGATTGTCTTTATAAGCTTTTATCTCAGGTATCAGCAGATATGTGTAACATAGTTATAGTTTCTATCATTTTCTTTAGATCACTTTACAGTGCTCTGGGCTCATATGGCCCTGGGAAACCCATGCTTGCTGCACACCACTACATACACATTGACAGGCTTCATTTTGCATTCTTTACCCAATATCATTCTTCTAAGTGCCATTTCAGAGCATCAGGGTAGGATCAACCTGACTAAACACAGACACCTATTTCTTAGCTACTCTAGATTTCCTTTACAATCAATAAAGAAAAATAGCTGTAATTTCACCTCATTTGAAGCAGGTATCTAAAATGAGTCACAGATGAATCATGATGCTGGTATGCCTCTACAGAAACCACAGCTGTGGTTGTTTTTCTAAAGATTTTAAAAATTAGTGTCCTGTTTTTATCTTCATTTTTCACATGTTCACAGCTATTTCTGTATATGTCAATTTTAAAAACTGTGATACATATTAGATGTCTCACAGCAGGTTTCATGAAGGTGGTACAGGAGCATCTATTCTCAGAGGACTTTCAGATGGCCTTGAAACTTGGTCACAATTGCCTCTAAATGGACTTAGAAACCAAATTTCAAGCACTCAGACTCAGAAAGCTTGTCTAAAGGACCAAGTTAAAAAGTTTGTAGTAATTCAGTTTAAAAGATAAACCATTCCTTCAAAAAACTCTAAGTACCCCTTTTATGTGTCTGTTCCTCCAAATATATATTCTTACAGAAAATATTATGAAAAGTATTCTATAATACAAATTTCTACTGTATTGCTGTCATAATTTTTGTATAAAAGAAAAAAATTGTTTTAAAAATAGTTGGTTTATGAAATTGTTCTTAATTATTAAAATCTTAACTGAGATAAAATGAGATGAATACAATTGTTGAATAACTTATTATTGAGCATCAGAGAAGTTAATTTCAAAGCTACTAAGGATGCCTTTGTGGTACATACCTTTTTAGAACAGTTATCCTAAAACAAAGGAAACTAGCTATGAAAGCCTCACTGGATCAGTCTCACTGGAGTTACATGTATTCACAGAAATAAAGGTGCTTACTAAGGACAGCTGAAGGACAGCTTCAGAGTGGAAAAGAGGACAATAAGATAAGAAAGCATGCCACTCTATTTATTCAGAATGTTTAGACAGGTAGCTTGTGCTTATTGTATCACATAAGTTTGTGTTCTGTGGCACATGAAGCTGCCTTCTAGTAATACTGGCAACATGATAGAACTAAAGTTTCCTAACAAACAAAGGGTTTTTAATAGCTATACCAAAGTACTGCACACAAATATATATTTGTCTTTGACTAGGACATAAACTTTTTCCAGGCTTTTTTTCTGGTAAAGATTATAAGTAGACTGAAGGGAAGTTACACTTCTTATTTTTTTGAATTCTCCTATCTTCACCATAGAACAACAGAAAAAAATCATGTCCCAGTTGACAGTCTAGTAATTTTCCAAATACTCTCAAATTTTTACCAATGAGGGGCTTACTGCACATAATTTGCAGTAATAAAATGGAGTTGGGTCATTAGGGAATAAAAATTACTTCTGTGCTGTACATAAGCAATCCAGGTAGGCCATTTAGTGTTTCAGTGCTGAAGGTACATGGATCCAATCGTATAAGTTTTTTAAAGCAAGGCATCTAAGGGTTGACACTTTAACCTAGCTGTAGGAATTTAAGTGATTTTTAGAACTACTGAACTGTCAGATTTCTGTTAGTAGCAAGTGCACATAGCAGTGGCTTGGTAGCTCAGAAAATAAAATGATTAAAGTGCTTAAAGGAAAGATAATGTCTAACTTGTCTAACTGTGGCAAAGATGTTGGCTTTGTTGTGTAAGGATTTTCAGAAGGGATGAATTTTTGTGTTCTCAGTAAAGACTTTCAGCAATTCTCAGTTTCAGCATCCTTAGGCTTAAAAAAATAGCACTTTTTCTACATCTCTTGAATTGGAATACATAGTAATAATCTTACAGTGTTTTGTCCATGAACAAATACTCATTTATCTGTAATACGGTCCTCCACATTTCCCAGTGTTTTGTGTAAAACTTAGAAATATAAATATCACTACATGTTGATGAACACAACTTAGAATCGAGCCATGGAGTTGAAAATTTCCCTATTTCAGCTGGACCATTTCAGATTCCCACTTGTCTGGCTTTGAAATGAGGAAAGAAAAACATTCTCTAAGATAAAAAATGCTATATAGCCTTAAATCTGATTTTCTTTTAAAACAGTGTATTGTTTCATGTGTGGAGTTTTTTGAAGACTATCAAAAATCTGAATCCAACTCAGATTACTTGTGATAGAGCTAGAAAGAAGCCATTTATTTGTTTTGGCAGTGATAACTGAAGACATATTGTCACACAGACTCAGCTTTCTCTCTGGGTCAATCATCTGAAATCTACAGGGAATTAAAACTTCATCCAACCAGAAAACTACAGAAATTACTATGTAGGCAAAAGGCTTAACTCATAAGCACCACTCTCACTTCCTAGGACCAACAGAGGAACTAATTTTTAACAAGTTAATTGAGAGCAATATTAAGCTTAACCCTTCCTACATATTAAAGGCCTAAGGAAAGAGAACACATGGTCACTTCTTCCATTGTACCAGGACACAAAGATTTATAAACCTTGTTCTCCTGGAACACAAACTTCAGGAAGCCTATCTTTGTTAGCTGATTACTAAAGGGAAACTCGAAGAAAAAGGCAAGGCAGAAGCCACGCCTACCCCTACTCAAAGGAAGACAGGTCTGTCTACACAAAGTATCAGGCTGGTGTACAGAAATGTGTCTGCAAAATTGTTACCTCAAATATAGACACCTACTAAATGTATATAGGACAGATAAGATCAGACAATCATTTATATAATACTTTTCCATAATCATTCTGATATTTGCAGGGCCTACATTGGCTGCAATACAGAAATATTTTTTTCTGAACCCAATTTCTTTACAAGCTGTTTCACATAGAGTGAAAAAAAAGCCTCAAATGATCAACCACAAGGTTCAACTTCTGAAGGTAAGATTTAAAAAAACCCAGGCATCTAAATGGCTTTATCCTTACTGTGGAAACCACTGCAAAATTAGGGTGCCAGAGAGGTTGTCTCCCAGGTAAGCACCTGAAACAGGGAAGAGCTGTATCTCACCAAACCTGGTGCACACTGAAAATTTAGGGACAGAATTTATTCACAGAAGACTAGTGTCTGCTTTGAAGAGTGACTTGGTAAACCCTGTGCACCTGTTGTAAATAAGGCAAGTAATGAGAGCATCCAGTATATGTATATTGAGTGTGCTTAATGAAACAGTGTTTAATCCAGTTCTGATTGATGGGCTATATATGTTCTGAACAAGGTTGTTTTTTACTGTCTCACCCCATCTCCACCATCATGGAATGCAATGTATGTCCCAAACATTCAAAATTAACATTTTGGATTCATAAAGAACATCTCATTTTCCACTAAATCCAGTAGGACTTAACTCCCTGAATGCCCTCTGAAGCTACATCCAATTGATCAAATGCTTAACAAAGACTTGTTGAGAGTGAGTGTGTATGTACTAGCTAGTATTAGTAATTTTGGCCACTGAAGTTTGTCAATAATGTTTTTACAATTTTTAATTATGTTAAAAGACTACTACTGGAACTGGGATTTATTCTTTAAATTTCTTTAATTTCCTAGCCCAAAAAAAAGTTACCCACAAAAAAGTTTCAAAGTTGTCCAAATGGAATGCTTGGCACTTTGAAATTTCTCTTTTCCTACTCAAACTGACTTTTGTAGTGCAAAATATTTCATATTAAAAAAGGTAAAAATGTGTAAAATATGTTTTGATTAACCTATACTGAACACTGGCTGAGCTTCAAGCTATTGAGTTTTTGATCTAAAATTATGAAAAGTATTTCTCATCATACTCATATAGAACAGAAAATTTTTTCTAATATATTGGTTTTCCTCATGAGATACCAGCTGCAAAAATTTTCTGAGAATATGAGCCAAGATCATAAGCCATGTTCCACTAAGTATGAGAGAATGTCTGAAGAGACAATGGATGAGAGACAGGCAAGAAGGATCTCATGGAGCAGGCTAGAGCATTTTGATTCTGTGGATGAACTGTCAGCTGCGCGTGCCTTTATTGATTTATAGCAGCTAAATAATATCATGTCAGAGTAGTGACAAAACCCCCTGTTTTCCAAATTACCCCCTTGAAATGAGCACTGAATAGGATGATTCCTATTCAGTGGAAGAGGGAATAGCCCTGTATTGTTCTGTTTTCAGCCAGGATTTTCACACAAACTCCCCATTGCCCTTTCAGGGTAGGAAGCTGGACCAGATTTCAGTCGATTTACCACTATCCGAAAAAATACAAACATGCCAGTCTGGTTAAAGGGATCTGTCCATCTCTGCCCTCCTCATACACTTGCAAAAGCCACAAATTGAGACACAGCAAGCATTGCAAACACAGCTGAGACAGCTGCCTAAATGTGGCCAGGGTACTCTGGGCAGATGTAGTGATGCCCATTCCAAATGCATGGGAAATTTAATGTTGATGACTGGAGTCATCAACATTAAATACTAGAATTAAACATGCTAACATGTCACTGCTTTAACCACAAATCATGAGAATGACAGGGTCAACACAAGAACTGGAACTGTGATTGAGTTCAGCATAGCTGCTCCCCAGTGGTAACAGGTACAAAAGTTCTTTCATGGTGCAACTGTGGAAGTCTAAAAAGAGGAAATGAAAATATTTTAGTCATTAGGTTTTGCAGTAAGCTGCCTTGGGACATTCTGCCACGTTTCTGCCAACTCCCTGATAGAACCCATCATTACCAGGAAAGATTAACTAAATTAAAGACAGCACTAAAGACACCTAAAATGTTCCTTTTGGCCACTGACTTTACCAGAACAGATTATTACACATAGTGAAAGATTCTTTGAGGCTTAAAAAAAAAAACAAAAAAAGCCAAAATAAACTAAAAAAAATTTTAATAGATAAAGGATATCCTGCCCCTCATTACTATATGTATGTTATCTAGGAGAGTACCTTGGGATATTTTCTATCTTCCAGATGAAAAGATGTCATGAATCCTGTCCTGAGGAGCTCTCAGTTAGTGCCTGCACTTCAACAGTTTGTCATAATATTCAACAAAGGACCTGGGCAAGGAGCCTGCTGTAGCTTTAGTGCCACTACAGTTTGAAAAATAATAATCCAAAATTTTAACAGCTGAGTCCTGTACCTTACAGCAACAGAAGTAGAAAGTCTTTGCTTTTGGCCATTGAAGGCCAGTTGGAAGGAGGGAAGAGAAAAAGACAGATGAAAGAACATGAAAAAATTGCAAACCAAAATGTGAGACTGACTCATTACAATAAGGGTGATGTAACTAAAACTGCTGAAGCATTGCTCAGTAAAGGTCTTGCTGTGCATAAATCATATAATGAAGTGTACATAAGTATGAAATATCATGGTTTTCAATTACTGTTTAGCATTTGAGACTGTAAAAATTAAAAATACACAAAATTTAGACAGAAAAGCGGCAGAATGGTATTTGCAAACCAACAAAGGATTTGATGCATGGATATGTTGCTGAGATTGTAGGGGCATAGTATGAAACAGCTGCAGTGTGAGTACAAAAGACAGTTGAGGAAAAAAAGTAATTTCTCTGAAGTATACATATCCTAACTTCCAAAAGAAAGAAACAGCAAGTTTCTTATATTTACACTACCTTTGTTTCATATATCAGGGTTATATTGCCACAATGTTTTATGATTTCCATTTAAAAATTACCCTGATTTATTTCAAAATAGTTGTGGAACCCCCCTAACTCAACATTAGGGACTAAAAATACAGCCAATTTCACAATGAAGAATACTATTGTTTGTTATTAGAATATCTGCAAAGACTGACATTTCATTTTGATTAATTATATCATTCAATACAGTATGATAACACACAGGTGAAGAGAATAGAATGGAAAACACACCATGTCGCTTCAAAAATACAAAAACTTACTGGATGACAAAAATCTCCTTGCGTCTAAAGAAAAATGAAGAGTATCTGGAAGTAAAATCCATTAACACTTTAGTACATAAACAACATTAGTACGATTCTTATTCAGCTAACAATGTGGAAACAAGGTAGTTTAGAAAATCCATCAGGATCACTTATCTGAGGCACAGTTACCACAGTGCACTGGCAGTGGTTGTGCCTTCAGAGGACGCTTTGCACTGTTATTAGCAGGTACTAAATCCTGCTATCTGAACAAGTGCCCCGCACAGGACATAGCCCAACCCTTATGGCAATGAGTTCCAGATGATTCCCAGTATGTTTTCTCATCTGTTACAAGCAGCCACTCTTGTGTGCTCTATTTTGAACAGGTTTGTGCATGCAATCAACTTGCTCTGTACCACACACAGACATACACAGAAACCCCAGGTCAACAGCTACAACCTTTTATCTTTCAGCTATTCCTAGTCTGCAACAGTAGGATATTTGGCTACTAGGGCAAGACTATTTTAGGCTTCTCATCTTTAAGGAGACTGCCTACCACAGTGTTTAATCTGTGACACAGCAGGGAAAATACAAGCAGGTGAAGAATGTTCGCAAATATTTCTAACACAGTTGGATGTCACATATTATTGATAATCACCATTATATTTATTTATTGAATAGTACCAATATTTCTGGCAGTCAAAAAGCAGTTCTCCTCATAGAAATCTGTCACAAGATTTCTTGTCAGATACAAATTATGAATTGCTGCATGCACCTTAAATGAGCTGATGTTAGGACAGCCAGTGTGCTGAGCTCCACAGAAACCCAGATGTTATGCCAATCCCTTTTTTAAAAAAAGAAAAATGCTTTAAAAATGTCAATTAAACAATGACAGATTTGTTCTTGAGCTAGTTGATTTGTTCTTGAATTAGTTGACAGGGACTTCTAGGAGCCTGGCTTTTTCAGAAAGCTAGTGTAAATTTGCAGCCTACACAAAAAATCAGGCCATTAAAAAAATATATAAAAAACCTTAAAAAACCAGGAATTCTGCATGTTTAAAATATGTAGCCCTTCTTTGGATAACACAATTAAGCAGTGATTTGCACTTGTTTTTTTATCTTGTTGTAAAAAGAGCTTAAGATTAAGTGATTTTCTAAAAGCCAGTGAGAAGTGTCTTGAGGATGGAGGTCATTCTTTGAAAAAGGATCTCAGTGACCTGTGTAAATAAGAACAGCACAAACACTTCCAAACAAGCAAAGGTCAGAACGGGGTCATGGCTACAGACCCTTTGGGCTACTGTTTTGCCTAAGGAGTACGCTTACCGTGTAAATCTCTCATCCTTCAGCTCCAGGTCTGCCACTGTGATCAGCTGATCCAGTTTGAATTTAGTGTCAATAATTTCAGCGTCTCGTGGGGAGTATGTGCCTCCCTCTTTTTGTTTTTGCCGAATTCTAATGGAAAGCAATAGTGAAAAACACACATGCAAAACATAAAAGGACACATATGTCAATACTTTGATTTGACAGGCTGAAACTGAAAAATGGTTGCCAGGAATCCTTCCTTGGCCTTTATTCTTGTCTCCCTTTTAACAGTGTAATTTAGTCAAATACTGAATTTGTGTTGTCTGAAATTCAGAAGAAAGTATCTACATGCTGTACTCTTTTAGTTTTCCAACAAAAACTCTTTGGTAATGCCTGAATAATCCAGCTGAGTAAGAACAGAACTGATGAATGAGCAAACTAACATCAAGTGTGCAATACACAGCCTGATTCTTTACATGGACATTTTGTTCACTATTTGAATTTAAACTCAATTTGTGTATTTAACTGATAAATTTATTAGGAAGACAGAAGATAGAATTGAGTATTTACTTCATACCCAGCTGGAGATAGTATTAGCCATCAGGATCACTACAACCAGCTGGCACTCTGATCTGTCAATACAGAAGTGGCTCTGAAAGGTTAAGAAAGGCTACCACTCTGATTTACACTCTGGAGAAGTTAGACTTTCTTCTTCTATGGGGGTTACCCTCACTATACTGAATTCTTTATGATTCTCTCCCTAAAGTTCTACAGAAAGACAAATAAAAACCCAAACAGAAATCAAGACATTTTGAAAGTACAGATTAGTTCCACTTATAAGATTGTTTCAACTCTTCTTTAAACCATTTTTGAGTGTTTTCAAACATGCTATGTCTAGGATACACAAATCTCACCTTGCAAAAGCATATACTGCAGCCACCAAAAGAACAACTGAAATTATGCACAAAGTAACAGCAAGGACAACTTCTACAGATCTTCCAGTCACTCCTTCACCTGCAACAGAAAGTGGTAAGTTAATACATCATAGATTCTTCAGAACCTTTAAATTTCTGACGGTATGAAATTAGGGAATAATGAAAGACAGACCCTTTTAGTCTCTGTATAACTGCACCCATTTTATGTTGAAGAGCTGCTTCAGAAAGAGAAGTATAACAAAACCAGAAACAGTTTATGTAAGAGTTCCTAAGCATTGCTGATCTATCCAATACATAATTTTAATACAGCTATATGTGCAGGTGTCACCTGGTGTTTTTCAGTTTTACCTGCTAAACAGATTAAGGTCTACACTGCAGTAACATCAGGCTGAACTGAGTTCAGCTCCTGCTTCAGTCCCTGTGCAGGACTGCTCCAGCTCCTCAAGTGGAAAAGGAAGAGCACAACTCCAAAGCAATGAGACTTGCAGATTCCACTTGCAAAATAAAACACGTTATTTTTGGAGTTATACTAAGGGTGCTGAAAGAACTGAACTTCCTGGATTAATCTGCCTCACTGACCATTAAGCCATGCTCCTGGTTTATGTGAGAATTGGTGATATTGTTAGGAATAACCACCAGTAGGTCAAAAGTAATCATAAAGGCCAATATGATAGAAAGGTAAAGGTGTTGGTATTCTAATCAGTCCTTCCAGGTGAGAATGAAAGCTCATTCAGACACTGATAAACTATTTAGATTTATAGTTTCTAGGTGTCTTTTTGAACTTCTTTAATTCTAAATTTCTGGGACTCATTTAGTTTCCCACCCTTCATGTAAACATGTACCTAAAACAAAACCCATCCTCTTTTTCTCTTAGGCAACAGTGAAAATAAGAAAAGCGAGGGAATACTACTGCTGGTATTGTTCCCTTCTGTTGACATTCACCTCCACTTGCTAACTGTAAAATTTTAGCTCCTGGAGAATTTAGCCTCAAGGAGAGGGAGAAAATGTACTGCTTCCTGCCATATGAAACTATTTCCCAAGGAAGGCACAACGTCCTCCCAAGGACACATTGGGAAATGCCATAGTCTTGGCATTGCAATTTTTGGATTTGAGAGTATATTGCAGATGGTCTGAACTGATGTACATAAGAATATGCAATTAAAATTCAAAATGATCCTGATTTATCTGAAGAAGTCACCTTAGAACTTCAGTTGGATGAACTTTTGTAAGAACAAATTTATGGTTCTATATGTAGGCAGGAATAATCAGCTACAATAATACACAGCACAGGTAACAATAGGCTAGGTAGAAATTTATCAGAAGTGTGAGATTATTGTAGGCTGACACCAACATGAATAATCAATATCAGGCCTGTATGAAGTGACAGATGACAGAATTCAGTATAGTTTGAAAAACACCTGAAATAATCTTTCCACTGCATTAGCAAAATTTTAAATGCAACACCAGACATTACAATGTAAGAAAATATTTAATCTCAGGTAAAGATAATAGAATAGAGAAGCAAGTACATACAAAAAATTTAAATGAGAAAATGAATGAAAAAGTGCTGCCACTCACTTTTCACTGTGATAGGAAATAAGTATTAGCAATGTGAAAGAACAGAAGAATATTAAAAAAAAACCTCTACAAAAGTTCTATTTTGCACTGAACAGTGAAGTCTATGTTAAAATGTTCAACTAACATTAATGCAAGAAATGCAGATGTTATTAAAAAAAACAGTGCTGTTAGAATGCCAACCAAGAATTAAAAACACCACATTTTTCTCATGCTTCTTTGAAACAGGAGGACTGAACATATCTCAGCAGACATGTCTGTAGAGATAATCATGGGCATGGGAAAGGAAACAAAACAAAGAATATCATGATGTGCAATTCTGAACTGCTGCACTCAATACAAGATGATAACAAGCTGCAATAATAAAATACCATAAGGTCAGTTTCTATGCAAAAGACAGTGTTAGGAAACCCTATTTCTATTTTTTCCTGTCTCATCAGCTTTACATTTAACATGGAAAAGGTACATTTACACAGGACGACCGAACAGTGATTTACCAAACTAGCCATCAGAGTTTACAAAAAGGTTACAAGCTGCCTTAATGTATCACAAGTTTAAACAGTATTTATCACTGCATCTTAATTATCCCATGGAAAAATGCTGACCTTTCATTGTAGCATGGACATTAACTTTGAAGTGATGAAGTTTCTTCCTCACAATTCCTCATGGATTGTGAGGAAGAAACTCCACCTCTCCAGCTCGAGAGGAAGGTTGTGGTACACCAAGTATGATTGGGTGGGAGCACCTATTAAAACGTATCCTTAACTATAATTAAAAAAACTACAGCAGCTGTATATTCCCATAACTTCTACTTCAGTGTTCCTCCCTAAAACAAATTCCTGTTATTTACAAGAGTATCTGACATGACTCACAAAATGCTTTCTCAAAGTTTTCCATATTTTTTCTACTTCAAACATGTAGTATTAAATTGCACCAAAAGGTTAACTTACTGATTTCCCAGATCAAAGGCCTTTTATATCAGTAGATTTAGAAACCTGAATAATGTAGGGGTTTATTAACTTTTATGAATACCTCTGCCAGAATTCAAATTAAGGTTTTAGCTAATAAAATGAAAGTATAATGTTGGAAACCCACAAATTTCAGAGATTATTACTAAAGAAGCTAACTGATTTAAAATCAAATTGCAATTTGGATTTCAGGCAGCATAAATTTCTCTTGAAGAGCAACTGATATTATGAGTGCAGTAGAAGTAATTAGGTTGCAAAGGTTTATAAAAACTGATTTTTTGGCATGTTTTCTGAGATATATTTCTAGAGCAAGCTGGATGTTCCTATAACCAAGCATGTTCTATAAGGAAACTCTTGGGCAAGGTTCCTCTCAAGAGAGTGCTCTATCTTCAGGACCATTCAACTGCAGTACCTGCATCACTTGTGACATATCAATTTGATAATTTCCCAGCACTTTAAAGAAAGCATGCAAAGAGCTTTGGATTAGCTATTCCATGTAAAATGGAATTACTCTGAAATTTAGAAGCTCTGAAATTTAGAAGCTAAGATCAGACAAAAGTATGTTGTAGCCTGGCCTTAAAAAGCAGTGTTTTATGTTAAAGTTTAGCACAGAAGGCATTGGATGGGTATGAGGAGACATGGATAGCTGAGGAATTTATCCCTGTTTTGGTTTTATCCCTATTATATTTTATTCAGCATACAAACACATCTTGCTTATTTATTGTGTAAAAGGTGGAAAATGTTACCAGTTTTCAGTAACAATACATAAGGCAATGAATTACACTATCTGCCTGCCATTAAGTATTGCAGATTTTTCTGTTAGAAGGGACAAAATTGCCCACAGGACTGGATACAGTTGGACTCATTTCCAGTAAATTTTTTTCCCTGATTGGACACTTTATCTTTCCCTTACTGGGAAATATATTTCCTTCAGTTGCTTAAAAGTTTTAAGCTCAGGACATATAAAAACAAATTTTATGTTGCACTGTCCAAAGCATTCTGGGCTGGAGAAATAGCACCAGATCCTTTCAGAATATTCAGGTAGTGAATTAGCATTTCAGGGTCTTCAGTATCAGATCATGTAACAAATTCCTAAAATGGATTAGATGAATAAGGGAGCTCATATCACAGGAGATGAATGCCAAATGAAAAATATGTGCCCACTAAAATTCTTCTGGGTACTCATCCAGTTGTCTTGATATATATTTTCAGAAAGTCAGGGCTAAAGCTTAGCTATGTAAGTTTTTGACTTATAAATATATTAAAATAACTTACAGATCTTATTGCAATCTGCTATAGAAGATATCATTCCCAATTTTGGGGGTATATCAACATGGCCACAAAGGAATTATGTTTGATTTCAGACCAAATAACTCCTGGCTTATTGGCTAGTTATTAGAACCAGATGGATTCTATTAGACAATAATAATTTATTAATTCATATGGAGCTTTGTCTGTATCTGAAGGATGAAAGGGCTAAAGGGTCATGCCCTCAGATGACCTGCCATTAAGCTCACTGGAATATAATCATAGAATCATTTAGGTTAGAAAAGACCTTTAAAATCATCAAGTCCTGCTGCTTACCCAGCACTGCCAAGGCCACCACTAAATCCTGTCCCTAAGTGCCACATCTACACATCATTTAAATACCTCCAGGGATAGTGACTACCACTTTCCTGGGCAGCCCTTTCTAATGCTTAACACTTTTTCTGTGAAGAAATTTTTCCTGATATCTGATCTAAACATCTCCTGTCACCACATTTCCTCTTGTCCTATTGGTTGTTACCTGGGAGAAGAGACTGACACCTATCTTGCCACAACCTCTCTTCAGGTAGAGAGATGTAAGATCTCTCCTGAGCTTCCTTTTCTCCAGACTAAATGACCCCAGCTCCCTCAGCTGCTCCTCACAGGACTTGTGCTCCAGACCCCTCATCAGTTCCATTGCCTTTCCCTGACACGCTCCAGCCCGTCAATGTCTTTCTTGCAGCCATGGGACCAGAACCAGACAGGACTCAAGGTGTGGCCTCACCAGTGCCAAATACAAGGGGACAATCCCTGCCCTGCTCCTGCTGGCCACACCATTGCTGACCCAGGCCAGGATGATGCCCTTCTGGGCCCCCTGGGCACTGCTGGCTCATGTTCAGCCACTGTCACCAGCACCCCCAGCTCCTTTATCCCTTGGGCAGTTTCCAGGCACTGTGTCCCCAGCCTGTAGCACTGCATGGGGTTGTTGTGACCCAAGTGCAGGACCCAGCACTTGGCCTTGTTGAACCTCATCCAGTTGGCCTCGGTCCATTGATCCAGCCTGTCCAGATCCCTCTGCAGGGCATTCCTGACTCCAGCAGATCAACACTCCTGCTGAACCTGGTGTTACCTGCAAACTGACTGAAGGTAACCTTGATCCCCTCAGTCAGGTCATCAACAGGGACATTAAAGAGGACTGGCCAAATACTGAGCCCTGGGGAACTCCACTAGGGACCAGCTGCCAGCTGGATGGAGCTCCATTTAACCACCATTCTTTGGGCACGGCCACCCAGCCAATTTGTCACGCAGCCAAGAGTATCCAATACTAGTTCTACATCCACTACAGAAGGAAACAACACAAACAGAATAGCTACTGGCTATTGTTTGCCAAACAATGTGAACTATCCTGGCAACATTTTTATTGGTATACTTGAATCTCTGCAAAAAATCTTTATCAATACTGCCTCTTCATTTAACAGTCCAGGCTCACATAGAATCTCTTGACAACATCAAAAGGACATATAAGGCAATGGATATATTTCTTCAGTCATTCTAGTTAAGCTACATCCAACAAACACAGGGATTATTGATTTCATGGAAACCACTTGACTAAAAAGAAACATGGAATTGTGTAGACTCTTTAGAAATAGAGAAATACTTCAGTAAATTAGAGTCTTCTTACCCAATGTTTTGACAGGGTCAGAATAGTCAGAATCTGTAAACTGCCCCTTAATGTTGGTGGCTCTGAATTTAAATCTGTGAAAGAAAACCAGGAAAACTAATGAAATAAAGTTTAAGTGCCTTTTCTTAAATATGGTTTCATTTACAAACTAAAATAATATATTTAAGTTTAGTATAATATATTTAAAATCATTAATAACCTACAAAAGTGACATTATGACAGATATCAAGAACTCAGTGTCAAAATCTTAAACGTATAAAAAAACCCCACTGTGAATTACTTATCTTGAATTTGGATTTATTTCATTTAATAACTCAATTAGCATCTTCTTTTGCTGAAAAATTTTGTTAAAAATTTTTCTCCCATATCTATGCTCTGCCAAAAAAGTTAAAATTAGGTCCATATGATGATCAGTTCAGTCTCCTCCTCTTCTAATTTAACTATATGTTATTACTTTTATATTATTATTATTAAGTATTTGAGTGTTTACATAAATCTATGTTGCACTTAAGTCTGTCTCTTGGACAAACATGGAGACAAATGTACTTACAGGTACTGCTTTCTTGGTTTCAGTGGGCCATTACATATTTTGTCTTGACTGCCTGGTATCAGACATGTAGTATCAGCACCTATGACATATATCTCTTCTTTCCCACTCCGATCTTCTTTTCCTTCTATGCATGGTGGGTTTGGAAAGCCTTCATTTGTAAAATATGGCCTTGGTCTGTTGAAGTAGGCATCATACCACTTGGTAACATTCCCATCATGCTGAGCTATTGTCAAAAAAAGAAATAATAGATTAAATTTACATTCTAACCAGACTGAAATTAAAGAAGTTACATGGGAAGTTATTTTATAAAATCTTAGCATGCTACTGGTGCAATTTACACAATTAAATCTATAACTGCATTTGCACCTAAACCCAAATTTCCTTACCATCCACACTATCCATGTTTTGCTAACTCTGAGTAAGCCAATTAAATCATGTCTAGAAAATCTGAGGGGCAATTTCACACAGCAGTTCTGCCTATAGATTGTATTACTTGCAGAAGACACTCAGCTTTGAAACTGAGCATGGCTAGTTAGCAAAGCCAATAAAAACTCTTTGGTCTGAATACAGTCAGGATTGTTTCATAAATTAAATTACTAGATTTCCACATGTGGATGGTACCCAGCAGCTCATGAGAAAAAATCTTCACAATGTTGCTAGCATGGAATTTGTTTTTCTTCCAGTTTGAGAGAATCTTCACAGCAATAGCTATGAAGTAAGTGGCATTAGGATTAGTGTTAAAATGCAAAATTCAGAAAAAAGTGAGGCACTTAAGGTGAGTTCACTCAATGTGCACACTTTATTTCTATACTTTGAAACAAAGTAAAATCTAAGGTATTTAAATACCTGGAGTTTGTCCTTCTTAGGTAAAGTGAGCCTGACCATACAATGTCCTGTCATAAAACTCCCACTCACATTGGTAAACAATTACTTAAAAGGTTTCACAGCACTGTTCATGTGAGTAAATGTTCATCAGCCCATACAAGGGAATAAACATTCTTACCCACAGTCTACAGAAGGGAATTATCTCTGCCCCCGTAATGAAATGGAAATATCAACTGCACATGGCTGCATTATTTTACAGGCAACACTAATAGCAACAGAAAAATAACCTTGCCAAACCCCAAAAGCTTCATCCTTATTTATACTCACAAATGTCAAATATTGGGGTGTTTCCCAAGGAAACAGAAAATAAAGAACTATAGTGATAGAATTAGGGACTAAATAATATTGGTGGCTTCAAACAGCATGGAAGACACTTCACCAGAAAGCATTCCCAGAATCCAGTACCCAGCCCACAGGTATTGGGTGCCCTTAGTGCTGTTGCCACAGCAGAAGTGACTTTGTTGTCTGTCTTCTGAAATTAAATTTCTTAAACCCAAGAAAACAAATGAAAAAGACAGCCTGAATGTGAAAACAGTTTTCAAGGGAACTAATTAAATTCTACCTCCAGCTTCTGCAACAAGAACTTGTATCTTCTTGATAGGGCCGTGATCATCGCTGTAATAACATATTGGCATTCTGATTGTAATTGTTGTAGCTGTGACGAGTAATGCTCCATTGGTATCATAAACTGGTGCTGGTTTCTTCTTGGGCCTTGGAGGTTCTGTTTTTAAGCAAAGAAATACCACAGAGTTCTGTTTTACAATATTTTCACTGCAGGTATATTGTTCAGGCATATTGATGAGTTATGTGAAAAAAAATCTCCAGCATATTTTCAGGGATGACTTAATGTTCTACTTACTGTCTTAAGCCTCTGAAAACTATATTGTGATAAATGCCTATGTATACAATTTCTAATTAAAAAAAAAAACAGTAAAATGAGTGAGTTTTAATTTTGTAATTAATATCAATCAATGTATTTTTTTATTCCAACAACTGTGATACTGCTATTTCTGTGCCATATTCTAAGCTGTTTGCTGACGGTAACTAAAATATTGAACTTGATATGATTATTTCAGTGAGTCTGCATGTGCTTTACAGTATGATTATGATAGAAATAGCAAATGATCAGCAAAACTGAACACTACAGTTCAAGAGGATCAATTATATATTCCCGTTCCTACATTATGCAGCCTCTAAATAATAGCTCAAGGCACACAGCTGTGTACTCACAGGTGGAACATAATTTCTTCAGAATTTATAGAGATTTCAGTAACAGTATACTTTATGGGACATACCTTTGATATCCATGGTTATTTTCAATTGAATTTTTGGCCCTGCACCAGCACCATTAATTGCATACACCTTAAAAAAACAAACATTTGTTTTAATGAGTATTTTAATAGCTTCATATTGGCCAATTTGGGATATATCTGTAGTAACAATGAATGCTGAAATACCTTTTGTCAGTCACACAAGGCTAGAATTTACTTTTTAGCTTTGAAATCCTAAGTATGGTAACAATTCACTGCTTATAGTGTAGCTCTTAAAAAAGGAGTAAGCAAGCTCACTTAAAGAATGATCTTTCCTCCTCTCATGTCCCAGTCTCTGACTATTTTAAAGTACTTCATGCACATATTTCTGGCAAGCTCTCCTTACAGAACTGGGCCTTTCATGTCTAGTGAGCAATTCCAGTACTGGAATTAAGAGAGAAATTTAGTCTTATGCTTGTCTATGTGTCACAAATTGTTTTGCTGAGCACATGAACTGATCACCCAGGCTAGTGACACATCCTGCTCCCACTCACTCTATCCTGTTCATTGTTCCCCTGGCTCCTCAGGCTTGCCTCTCTTTGCATCCCAGCTAACATTCTTGGCATGAAAATCTTCATATTCAGCAAAGTTTCAAACTAATCTTACACTTACATCAAAGAAAAAAAATACCCCCACACCCCCCAAAAATGTAAGAGTTCTTACGCTGACATTATAGGTATGTCCTCCTTTTAGTCCTTCTATCATGGCAGTGACTGACTGATCTTTTTTTTCAATGACACTAAGGTTGTGGATCTGGATGGCAGCAGGGTCATCTTCATTGTAAACCATAGCTTGATACACCTGAATGTTTCCATTTGGTTCAGATGGTGGCACAAATGTTACTTGGAATTTTGTTACTTCATCTGGTATCTTCTGGAAAGTTATGTTGTTAGGTGGGTCTTCAGGCACTGAAATAAATATTTCAATGACCCACTTAATCAGTTCAGTACTATTACTATTAGAGTAAAACCTGAAAAATTAAAATTATATGTTTTGTATATCACTATTATTTCATTGATTTTTTTCTGGGTTTTATTAAAAATCCTTAAATAGTTCTTGCATATGAAAATATTGATAAACACAATAAAAAAATCAAATATATACTGAAATCCTTTTCTTATTGATGGTACTGAATGTTATAAACTTTTCAAATAATGATTAGACAATACTCAGTAGTCTCTACTCAGAATTTTTTTTTCTGATTTTCTACTAAAAAAGCCTGAAAGCATCATTCTACCTCGAAACACATCTGGGGTACACAAATCCTTGCAGAGGCTGACAAGCAAGAAGCAAGTCAGTGAGTATTCCTTTCTGAGAAAAGCAGAGTATTCCCCTGTTGGCAGCAAGCTCCTCCCAACATATAAACAAGCTACCGCGCTCCTAAAGGTCTCTGCTTATCACAACTAAATCTTCAGGAAAAATTTTTCAACTAGCTGATGCCCAGACACAAGTACAACATGCATTTTTCCTGGAGGCATTTTCTTGTCAAACACTGATTCCAGTAGCTTATTCTCAAGACAGAGAAGATATAAATCATTTTTCCAATGTCCCTTTCTGAAAGAAAAGGCTGTAACATTCTTTCCAGGCAGCTAAATATTTATTGCTCTACCTGAGCAGACAAGTATGTAGCGTGACCTCTAAATAGTGAAATCAAATGACGGAAGGCAAACACATTCCCTCAGCCATGGATTTAGGTGCAGTCATCCTGTTTCCCAGGGTTTTTATACCAGCCAAAGAATGCTTACTGATGCTTCTCTGGAGTAAATCTGTGTCAACTGGTCCTAACTAAGCTGTAAGCTAAGCTGTACAAACCAGATGAAACAAGATGAGATGGAAAAAAATAACTGTTCCTCTCTAAAGTTACTGCACCTCCTAATGTATCTCATATTTACATAAGGAAAAGGGCTACCAGAAAAGGTACTACAGGATGCTGTCTCAGAATAGATCCAGCTACCACATAGTTTAATCTTTTTCCACAGCAAAAGAGCATATCATCTTCCAGGGATAGAAATAGGTAATGAATTCCTTAGAATTCAATTTATTTAAAGTATTGGAGATACATATACATATATATATATATATAAAAATATATAGTATCATATCAATAGGGACCTTAGATTTTCATACATCAAAGGAAAGAAAAATTATAAATAAAGTCAGTGTGTAGTACATTTAAGTCTGACATTAACCTGAGTGTGTAACTAAAAAAGTTGTTTCACAGAAGACCTCACTAGAGATAATTATGCTTTATAAACTGGTGATAATTAGTTTGAATGAAGCAGAACTTTAATACCTCTTGAGGAAATATTTTTAGTATTTTGCTTGTTTGTTTGTTTGTTTAAACAATGGAAAACAATTCAAAACCAGCAAAGACAGTAGACAGAGCATAACCATGATCTATGTATGTAAAGTTAGGACTGTATCCTCCCCATGTACATATTTATATTTTTGTACTATTTATAGTTTTCTAAGCAAATGCAAATGCAATCTACTTTTCTGTAACATCTCATCTCTCAGTTTTATTTTTCTGACTAACTTAGCAGCATCATATACTTTTGTCACATTGATATCTAGTTCATGTTCCAGATTGTTTAGAGTCTCTGGAACAGCTGACTCAAGCAGAATTTCCTATGGGCCTCCACTAGCCACTTCCTTCCGCTGAGAATACACAGATAATGTCCTCAAGTCTGCACAGATACCATTTCTAAATGGCAAGATTCACTTCACTTAATTTTTTATTTTTAAATTTTTGCACCAAAACCAAGGATGTTGTATTGAGTTTTCAGTAGTCTCTTAACAGATACCTCCACATGGGTCATCCCACATGGGTCATCCCATGGGTTAAGACACCAAGGCAGGTGTCTCATATATACATGCTAATGTATACATAGAACCTCTCCCTTCATTGGCCATAGAAGTAATCTAGTTGGCTGTGTTCCACATACCCAAATTTTACATGGAATGAGGTAGGATCCCAGCATAACTAAAGGTAAATCTTAGTATTTATAAACATCCCTTTTTTGTTGTCTGACACCTTTTTAAATATTAAAGAAAAAATATTGCTTGAGGAAAAATCTGTATTAAAAGCCCACCTTGTGGTCAAATTCCTCATATATTTATCAAATTAAAGAAACACTGTGAATTTTGATCTGTATAAAGTAGAAAAAAATTACCAACCTGCTTCAAAAGTGGAGACAATTACTGGGGAACTAGCCTTGCCTTCTAGGAGTGCAGCATTAACATCCCCTGTGAAGGCAATGATCACTACTGAATACCTTGTAAATGCTTTTAAATCAGAAATTGCTAAGACTTTATCCTCCTCATTTGTCTTCAAAAACTGAGCTTTATAGTTGTCATTATCCACCTGTAAAAAAATAGTAAAATAAAAATATTTTGTTACAAGGCTTGAAACAGCAAAAGCAGGAAATTATTATTTAAACATCTTATCTAACTTTTATTCTTCCACTTTCCTATCTAGTTATATAGAAGGGTTCACAAGAAGTGTCTGGATACCAAGAGTACAGAGCTGTGCTGGGAATACACTCCCATCCAACCCATGTGTTTCCTTTCTGGCACTACATGAAGTATGTATTCAAGGGAATGGGCTCAAGGCAAACCTGAACCTGCTTGGAGACACTGGGCCAGGGCAATTATAGTGACCTGAAATAGGCATCAAACAAATTAAAAAAATATATAGGCAAAAGATCCAGAAGATGAGCAGTTATATAGCAGAAGATTGTTTAGAATACAATTAGAGAGCTGGGCAGCAATATAAATGTTGATACAACAGCAGAAAGTTCAGTTCTTCTTTGGATGGAAGAACAGAAGCTCTTTTTTATGAGAGAGTTGGGAAGGAATAATTCTCCCACTAGAAAAGCTGGAAAGATTGAAGGTTCAGTCTAAAAAACGGGAGGATTATAGGAGATCTAGTAATAACTTTAAAATATGAAAAAGGGTGTTTATAAATTGAAGATAACCCACTGTTTACAGTGTTCACAAAAATTAAAAAAGAAATTTTACTTACACAGAAAACAACTACAATTAAAAATTACACAATCTGCAATGATATACCTAAAAATGGAACTAAACCCATGACTATTAATTTAGTTATAAACTAAAATAATCTATTCTGGGTTGCTGAGCAATTTTCAGCACTGGATATTATATGAAAAAGATAACAAATAATTTTTGAGAAATACTTTAGGTACACTTGTTTCTGTGTTAGAGCAGGCGAGGGGTTGGATTACATTGTGGATAACTCTTATCCTTACATCTCAAGTAATCTGTATCCCTGCAGAAAAATCTTCAGTGTTGGATTTTATATCAAATTTATAACTTCTAACGGTAGCTTCAAAAAGAAGAAAAAGGGAAAAATGGGTGCTTTTCCAGTGTTTCATCAAGTATCATTTACAAAATTTTATTTATGTATATTCCCACTGCTTCAGTTAATCATGTTTTTATTATTGTTTCTTCTGTGTAATTTGGAAAGAGAATTAGGTAGCTGTACAGTAGTTTTCCCACTGAACAAAATCTGTATTAAATGCAGCTGATAAAACATTAGAATAGCTCAAGCATACCATTTATTTGACAGATAGGCATGTATCCCCACTGAGAATTAACCTGAACTAAACTTTCTGATGAATTAAACAGGCATTCATTTCCTGGGATGGCCATCAAGAGCTGAAATATTTTCTTCTTTCTGACTATCAAAAATCTGGCATATAAATATTTATTCAACACCTAAAGTAAAAACACAGCACTACATCATTGAATGTATTTCTATTCTTCATGAAGTTTAATGGCTAAGTTCCATTTTCCTTAGCCATTTCCAGGAATATTTTATTCGGAAGTACTTCTAATTATAGTAGACAGTAAAGCATGACTTGGAGGAAAAACAGTGGAGTAGTTTTTAGCTTTTCTGATCCTTAAAAATGCAAGGCACATCCTTGTAATTTAAGCAGAATCCCAAGACATTCAGTTATGAATACTAATGATTAACTTTTAGTATATAACAGAGGAAAATCTGAATTATTCTGTTCTATGATGCTATTTTTATAGATATTTAAATACATTTAAAGATAGTCAGTTGAGAATAAAAGTGAGTAAAGTTATACATACTGGAAGTTTGTGGAATTTGGAGTCTTCATAAAAAATTTCCCACTGGGACAATAAAATATATACTAAAAATTTCACTGAAAAAGATTGTGACAGCTTTATTGGTCTTTAAGAAGGAATAGGTTTGTGTACTAAAGTTCTACAGAACTGGCACCTGTAGTTACTGATCATTAGACAGACAACATCTAATTACAAGGAATCCATAAACATTAACTGGCTACCTGATATATACCCCAAAACCTCACTTTGTAAAAACAAAACTGGTCCTCCAAACTGAAGATTTAAAGTTTTTTGAGCTTCTTTCAAATGCTGGCAAGTTCACCTGGAACATTCCATAGATCGACTTCCTTCAGGAATTTTATTATAACTCCTATTGATAAAGTATTGATAATATTTTCAGAGTGTAAATTGAGATTATATAATTCATAATTTTGGAATTATCAGACAGAGAGGAAATTGTTTCAGTACAAGTTGATACAATATTAAACCCAAAAAAAATCAAGCTTTGAAAACTGAATTTTTAAGTTTTATAAAAACCATGAAACTTTTCCTGCTGACGCACTAAAATGCTGTTTAGTCAAAAAGTATAGCAATTTCACAAGGAAGAAGTCTTCTCTAATTTTATTAGAGAGGAAATAAAACTTGATGAGTAGTTTTAGGTGACATACCCATTGGACCAAGCAATCACCCTTGTCATACAGTCATACAGTCTTCCCCTTGTCATACATCCTTCATCCTGCCATCCTATTGCTGCAGTAAGCATGTTCAGAGCTTAGCAAATTTCACTCTACATGCTGTACAATGAACTTAGAATAAGAGAAAATTACAACACTACACATTAGTCTCCCTTGTAACTTTTCTGAGTAGCTTAAAAATATTTGGTATTTTTTAGTGATCTCCTTAGATATTTTGATTGCAGAAATATCTCACCATTAATATGTTAGCAGATCTGTAATTCTTATGACAGATTCAGAAATTAAATATGCACACATTGTCATACTCTATTCTCAGAAAACTTTCTGTTTAAAGGCCTTAAATATTTTGAAGATTTAAATTTTTTTTTTCCTACTATCTAACAGATTGATGCAAAATTTTTGAAACTGAAAACAGCAACTTTTCCTAGGCAATGTCTCATAAACTGCTTCCTATAATTTCTTATTATAGCCCTGTCTGTATAATTTCTGGCAGAACATGGAACCTATATCCTACTTCTCATGTGCTTGACTTTAGAAAGATGCCTATCTTGCTGCAGGGCAGGAAATGGGGTTTATTAATGGCGATTTTAAGGAGTTTTGTAAGTGCAGTAGAGGATGAAAAGAGAAAAGCCACTGGAGTTTTTGTCTTATGTCAGCTTTTTTTGGTTATAAAGATCAAGGAGAGAGAAGTGTTATTACTGTGCTACCAAAATACAGCTAATCTGATGGACAGAGCACCAAGTGCAAAGAGGGAAATCTAGTTTGACTTTAAAGACTTTAAAGCTGCCCTCTGGTGCCGTGTAACTTTGTACAAGTCATTTCTTTTTGCTAGGCTCTCTACTTTGGTTTGTAAAATCACTGTGATGAACCTTTCATTCTTCTGAGGACGAAAAAGTCATTGTGGTTAAAAAGAGGTCGACTTCCACGAAGCTCAACTACTGTTTTCCCATACACCTTTATACATACACATTTTTTTCCTCCAAGTCCTCTTATTAGCACATGTCTTTTAATATGAAGCAATTAACTTATCTCCCATTAATAAATTTATAAATTTACAATTAATTCTTACATGGAATTTATGTTGAAATAGACACAATTATATTTGTTATATATTGTTATATATTATATAATTTACTGGTTTTCAGTCCAGTTATGTCTGTCCTGCAATTTCTATCAGAACATCTGCTGTGCTATTGATATCTCCAAGCATCTGTATAACCAATAAGAGTAAAGCAGAGCTGCCTTACTGAGGTAACATCTATGAGGTAGCTCGTCGGTCCCGTAATGATGGCAGGTTCACTCCAGCTGACATTAACGCTGTGAGGAGATGTAGCTAAAACAGTCACATTTTCTGGAGGACCATCTGGAGCTGTAGGAAAAAATATGCATGTGAAGCATGGCCAAGGAAGTGCACAAAAAATAACCCAGTATAATTTCTATGGCCAGTAGAGATTTGAAAATAAAACTTTGTCACACAGTTAAGATTAAACACAGCTTAAATAACTTTAGAAATACATCTTCCAGTGTAACCACTACAATTTTTCTAGAGTATGGACTATGACTTCATCTTATATTGAGATTATAGGTTTATTTAATTACAAGTTCTTTTAAAGTATTTCACACAACACAAGCAAAATATATACAAATATCTATACAAATAGACAAGCATAATACATTTGTGTATGTCAAATTAATCATTTAAAAAACAAAAAAATTGTGAAAAAACATCATATTTTGCATGCTAGAAAAAATTTCCAGCAGTATCAGAAGGTACAAGCAGAAATAATTTTCTACATTTCCTTTCAATTTATTCTTAACATGTTGAGAAACTACAGAAAACCCAAACAAAAGAAGTGGTAAGAACTGAAAGACGGCAAGAATGTTCACATTGAGAAATTAGATTTCCCTAAAATTTCCATTTGTTGGAACATATAATTTGTTGAGGTGATATGTGAATTAACCTAGTTATTTCTTAGTAATGAATGAGAAATGAATGAGATTATAGTAACATCTCAGCAGTTCTCAGTAAATGGTATTATTTTTTCATAATAGCCATTTAAACTTCAGGAAAATAAAATTTGGAATAGAATGACAAGAGATTTGTAGATAATTACAGAACTTGGCTCCAGGGTGCCTTGTTTTCGGATCTACTACAAAAAGAAGACAGCTGTAGTGTCACTGAGCAGCCTGTTAAAAAACAACAACATATTTGTACATATTTCTAGAACTTTACTTCATGGTGCCTTCTTTTCAGTCTACCACAAAAATACACATATGAGTTAACAGCATATTATAAAAAATTACTGAAGCGATGATACCTATGCTAATTAGAAGATGCAGTCTCTTTTCTCAAACATGATTAACATATGAATATGTAGTTTGCCACTATCAATCATTAGACAAGAGGGCTAAATGAGGAAAAATTGGAGGGTATAGAAGGCTACTTAGCTCTTCAGGAAGAACACAAGGCAGGAAAAGGAAAAGAACATGGAAAGAAGTATGTAGCTGTTGCAGTTATGAGGAAGATTAATGAGGAAAATAATAAAATTTTGCACTATGGAGGTGAAAATTTGGCACCATCGTTGCAGAATAAAACAGAAATATTTGGGATTAGGAAAGGTGCTATGATGAGTTTAGGGTGTTGGATACAGGAATTAGATTCCTGTGCTGGGATTAGCAGGACTATACAAGACTTTATAGGCAGGATCAAATTCAACCATTGGAAGCAGTCCCCAAAAATATTGAATAGCATGGAACAACTGAATGAAGAGCATAACTGAATGAACTGTGAGTGCACATGAGGGGTGGTAAAGGAGAAGAGTGCTCAGGGAAGGCTGGCTGTCAAGTGGGGAGCTACAACAGAAAAACAAAATACAAGGGTAAGCAAGTTCCCTGCAAATTAGAATAAACACAAATTTTATTTTTCAAGTAATGCACATCAGGCTTGTTACCAAGCAGTGTCTTTCAGTGTAAACAATTATTCCAGTAACTATGGCAATGATATTTATTGGCTTTATTGCAAAATGAAATTTTCTGGAAAACAGTATAAAACTATATATTCTTATATATGGCTTCTTGAGCCTTAGTTTTCAAACCAACCAAGTTTCCAAAGACAATTTGTTTACAGAACTAATCGACTCTGAAGTTATGCATTAGAAGGTATAAAATAATTTTAAAGCATAATCTAATCTACAAATCATCCAGTCTGCAGTTGCTTATATGGTTAATTTCCATATGCAGTTTATACTTGATCTATTTGTAGATATTTGCAAGAAAATTCTGATTGAGTATGCTATATTTAAGTTACTTATCTAAAGTGCATCTAAGCATTAATACGTGGTTTATTTTCATTATGAAAAGTAAAATATCAGACATTAACCAGATCATAACAAAATGTAGGAATAGTTTCTGAAATAACAGGTATAATTGGGGAGAAAACCACAAAATTAAAGGTATCTGACATGTCTTATGACTTACAAAAAACATCTTTTTTAAAACTGTGTTTGATTCAATGGATAACCACTGCATTCTGATTTAGGTTTGTTTGTGAAATGAATCTGGTCAATATGAACCCATGATATCACTACCCCCTTTCTCTTATAAATCACAGCAATTTACTCTGGAGAAATGACCTAGTCTTATTCTCTCATTCCCCCATAATCCAATCACTTCCTCTCATAAGCACTTTTCTCCTGGTTTTCACAATAATGCATTTTCTGTAACTAATAACCATCATTTCCTGATTATCATGCTTCTATCCTTGCACAGGAATGTGGGTCTTATGGAGGTCAGGGTCATCTTTCCCATCCATCTGTGTCCTGATGCTAAGGCAGCAGTTAAGTGTGTTAGTTTGAAGATAGGTCTGGATAGCCCATCATTTAGCATAATCCTCAAAAAATAAGACTGAATACTCCAGTTTTCTAACAGAAATTCATGCTTGCCAGTTTGGTTAGGATTAGCTCTTTTTTTCCCTTTCCCAGCAAAAATTAAATGTGTGCTTCAGTTATTAAATTTTTAATCGTCTAGGTTATTTTTAAAGAATTTTAAACAGGTATATTAGTCCACAATTATTTTGAAACATTTATTTTTGAGGAAATATAACAAACATAGAAAAACAAGTTATCCTGGGCAAAGCTTTCCAGAAGAAAGAACACATAACAAGACATGAAATCTCATTACTTTTCATCACACAGAAATATTTCTTTAATAGTACCAAGCAACTGGGTATCAGCAGGGATTGGGAATGAAGGTGCTGAAAAGGGAAGCATAACCCTCCGCCCCACACTTCTATGTCCCAGCCTTCATGGGACACTCAAATATCTGGGATTTTCCTTTGTACCTCAGTATATCCTGTCATTAGGGGACTTGGCAGTTTACCAAAAAAGCACTGCATTGTGTAACTGTGTGAGATCCAAAATGAGGTCAGTGATCTCACTGTCATTCATCTTCCATCTAACACTGGCCCTCCACGATTATTTTTCTCTTAGAAAACCTAAGTTCAGCCAATCTTATTCTCCTCATAAATGTAATATTGAAACTTGGGTTAAGTGCAGGTGTGAGGGAACAAAGTGGTGCCACAACAACAAAGGTGCCATCACACTACTTTATGCGAGAGTAAGGCAATTCCTGTGAGGAATAAAGTAATGTGATGAGTGCAAGATAGAAAGCTAAATAGTTTATCTGTGACAACTGGGCTGTACTAAAAATCCACAATATTTTCACAGAGTTAACTATAGCCACTCTCAGTACAGAACACTGCCTTTTTTTTTTTGTTTGTTTGAAATTTGCAAATGAGTTAAAGAATCTTGAAAATAATAGCCTTACATTTGTCTTTGTAATGAACTGAAATAAATAGATAAGATCCTCGCCTTATTCACGGGATAGTCAGAATAATTAGGTATTTCTGCTTTAGCACAACAATCAAATCCTCAGAACTTGTCAAAAGTATTTAGGATTTCTTTTATGTAATTTTTGTGGCTCATGAAGTTTCTTCTCTTTGTATTCTGGGAAATGAGTCTAACAGTTTTCACCTTAAATCCTCCTCCTGATAATAAATAACCTCCTGAACATAATACTTTAATATTTTCTTTAGGCTTGAGAGAAATACAAATTTCTGAGAACCTAATGAATTATGAAGAAAAAATCCTTTAGCTACTATTTCACAACAAAGGTAACTTTACCTTTGGTAGAAGCAATGTCTTACAGAGACACTTCTTGAAAATCAAGTGAAATGGTGCCTAATTTCTGCCCTCAAATGTGCAAACACAACTCCCCTTGATTTTATGGGCTAAGTACTCAGGGTATTTTACATAGCAGCTAAGCACTCTTAAGCCCTAACAGGCCATGTGTATTGGCTGTGTATCAGCAGGCTAATCCAGAGGATGCTTGGCCCTATCCATGAGGGAAAGGAAAGGGAGATCAACACCTGTTTTCTGCATACACTTTGCAAGGCTGCCCAGAGTGCTGAACCTGTTTGGTGCATTCTGAATTTCTCTTTCCTCATACAAATTGTAGCCTTTGCAAAGGAAAGAGCAGAACTGAGGGGGTTTTTTAACAGTATTTCTAAAAACTAGGCTTTGAAAATATGAGGTGCCTAGAAACCTGCCCTTGCTAAAGATCAGCCACTGCTCATGGAAGCTCCCAGCACTGCTGAAGCACGATGGAGCTGCCAGCTGGCTACCCAGATGTGTCATGTCACCTTCCTCTTTTTTTTCCTCCTCAGCTGATTGCCTTCACCCCAGGAAAAAGACATGACATTTGGAATAATGCCCATGCTTCCTCAACTCTACAGTGGTGTGTTTTAGAGGAACTTATCTCCTGGTGCGTCACCAGTTTAACTCACAGGAAATTCATTGCTGCCTACTTCCATCACCACAGACACAGGTCAGCAGCCCCAGGCACTTGGGCTGGAAGAACTGGTGGAACTTTTCTATCTTTGACCCCACCACTTTTAAACTATCTACTAGAACACACAGAGGACCTACTGCTGAGAATTACACTGAGTTGGTGTGGAAAGGGCTTGTGCAGCCTATTGAGATGTTTATACTTTTAACTACCACTTTCTCAGTGGGATTGGATAGGAAACTAGCTCTCTCTTAAACCAAATCATCACTGTCCAAAGAGGAAACCATAAAAAGCATTCTAACATTACGCAATTATATGTGTTTCCATTTACTACTTCTCCATACTTTTTACATCCCTAACTATTTTAAATTCAGCAACAATTTTGTGGAAAGTATTTGCATACATCAGCAGCTGAATTCTATCAATTTAATGGTAAGAAATCTCCCCAGAGCTGCTGGCTCAAGAGTTGCAGAACTTCTGTTATCTATTTTCTGCTCCATCTGGGTTTATTGTTTTTTCTTTCCTTCTCCTTAATTTAAAATGTTGCATTGATCTACAGGCAGAGATTCCCCATAAGGGTCACTGGACAAAGAAAGAAAGTGCATGTGAGAATGACTCTGCAGCTGATTCCAGCACTACTCAGTCCAAAGGACTAGTTCTGAACTTTATATAAAATCAGGTGTTTATGATGTTAACTATCACAGTATCCAAAGCCTCCTTTATCATCAGATGGTTATAAAAATATGAGTGGGACAAGGTAAATATCTGGACCATTGAGCAGTCCTTGATACACAGCTATTTAAGTACTTGGTAGCTCCATTATTATTACTTTGTAAGGGGAAATGACTGAAAGAGCTGTGATTAAGCCAGGCAACTCATGGTGATTCTCAGTCATTCTACAGAGGCTATAGACCAAATATTCTCTATACTAGGATGGCTGCAAACTGGTAGGGAAAGTCATATATCCCCATGACAACTGCCTAAATAATTTATGTTTCATGTCCCTTTCTCTCAAATATTTAGTGGTGACTTATTCATGACAACTACCTCTTCTCTTGGAAACTTAAATCCTCAGCTGAGGAATGAGAGTTCTAATATGTGTCATGGCAATCCTCTACATGTGATGTAGCTCTGATTGGTAAACTCTGCTGGTGGATATGGTTTTGGAAAGAAATCTTAGTTCCTCTGAAACTATTGCTTAAATTCCATTGCCAAAAACACACAACAGAATTTCAGAAAAGTTTTACAATGTTAATGGACAGACTTTTAGTCAAAGAATTAAACAAATACTTTTTCTCATTGGCACACCCCACAGGCAAAATCGTATTGAAAAATGGCATATCAAGTCATACTAGCAAAAATTCAGACTTACCAAGTGTACACCTGTAGTACAGCTGAGGATTGAAATTGTTGTTGGGTAAGCAGTAAATATAAAAGAGTATATACAAAATCCATTGAAATATCAATCAGTGTTAGGTAGTTAGGTATGTATACCTACCACATTATATATATATATATATATATATATATATAATAGATCAGTTGTTATAAAGTTGTTGTAAATCCTTATTGACTTCACCAGTGTTATAGGTCTATGAAGAAAAACTTCTACCAAGATTTCCTGCTTATTTAGATGAACATCACATTGTTATAGCATTATGAGACATGACAGACATCCTTACTTACAGCCAGGAAGGGTTTGAGTTGAAATCCAAGGTGAAGAGCTGCCATAACCAACATTTGTGCTGGCAGCAACAGCAAATCTGTACCATCTGTATTTTTTCAGTCCATACACCGTGTCTTCTATCCAGTCATACATGACATTTTCATATAAATACTGATGCATCTCATGTTCAATACATTCCATAGCTTCCCAGTCACTGCAGTGGATGGATTGTAGCTGTGTGGTAATCTTGTAATTTTGAAAGTAGCCAAGGATAGATTTTGGTGATCTCCAATGCAAGGTCACACTTGTTGACTGCACGTTGGAAAAAACAATATCCCTGGGAGCGCTAGGAACTACAAATTAAAACACTTGTAAGATACCTTAATTTGAATGAGAAGTGATTTCAACTACTTTTATCCACTGTTGAAAAAATATTTTAATAAGCATATCTAAATACCAAGATTCAGCTTCATATGTTTAATAAGCAATATTTCCAATGGCATAAATCACACTGTACATATTTAGGTGGCATACATTTACTATAGTTTCTGAAATAAAGAAAAATTCTTTCAGGCATAGCATGTAGGACCAGCTTTGAGAGGTATGACATTTCTATTGCTACTTTTGGGGCTATGTCTCAACTAATGGGGGGGAATATTACACAAGTTATTTTTGGCTGACCCATAGCATCTTTTACTGTGGGTTCTAACTGGCATTCTTCACCTCTCATTTAGAAATACTCATGTGTCCTCCTCTCTCTTGCTAGTATATTAAATTCTCAAACAACATGTTGAGGAAAGTTTTGTAAGTCTCCTGTTTCACCATCTGAATGAAAAGTATCAAGACATGCAATATGTTTGTCTAGTGTTATAGAAGTGCTTTACCAGAACATGAAGAGAAAGAGCTGAATAAAAAATAAAAAACAAACTTCCCACAAATTTTGTTTCCATTTATTTATATGCAGGTTATATTCACATCCATGAGAGAGAAGCAGTGCATGTATGTACATACATATACATGTACACACATTTACCCTGTCGATATTGAGTCAGGAGTGTACTCCCAGATTTCACAGACTAGTTGCAACATATGGTTTTGTGCTTTATCACATAGTCATAGAGAAAGCTAATATTATCTCTAAGACTCTGTAAGATAATACTAATACTCTCTATGGCAAAAACTGTGCAGAAAAATCAGCTCAGGAATCATTGTGTGCACATAGCTTTAAAGTGTGCTTTAGAGTCTTTGGGAGAAGAGGTATCACTGGTAAAAGAAAAACACACGATACATCCTCAGACTGAAACTGAAGAAGTCCCAAGGCTTACATAAAGAAGAAAAAGATCCCAGACCAACGTTACTGGAGAAGAAAGAGAAAACACTCCTTTTTCTTTTCTTTCAGCCTTATGGGAATATCTGATCTTTGCTTTTGTCTGCAACAATTTGTTTTTTAAAATCATCACATTATAATAAGCTGAAACTTCTCCATTAAATATGGATGTCTAACAAGAAATGTAGATTCTGAATCAGACAAAGCTGTGTTGATGAAAAGGCTGAGAAATTAAAATTCCTTCAAATGAACCCAAAGCAGGTGGAGTCTGCAGGAGAGGGAGTAGGCAGAGAACCACGGGCCTTCCACTGTTCTTCCACTGAGCTCCTGTGCACGAGTACACAACACCACAGCACGCAACAGCCCCTTGGGCTCCCATCCTGCTACACCCTAACCAGACACAGAACAACAGCAAACTATATAAAAAGAATCTTTGCTAAAGACAACTTCCATCATTATACATGGTGCTATCAAAATTGAAGTTGTTTTTCTCTGTTATTATTTTCATTACAGAAAGTAGTAAAAAACCTCAAAACATGAAATACCATTCTTGCTTGCTCAGATTCGGAGATGTAATACTTATTTTATCAACTTTCAAAAAAATAAAACACTGCAATATTTTCATAAAAATTTTTAAACTGTATTAACTATTTGTGTAGATGACAAGAAATGTATTATTTTGACTACTAGTTTATGGAAAATAAAGGCAGAGAAATGCCACATGGTTAGTAGAAAATTCCTGCATTTTTCCTCCATTAATCTTCTACTGTGTTGCAACGTAAGCTGTTAATATCTGTTAAGATACTTCAAAAATATGAAACCTTACACACTCAAATATGATAAAGAAAAAATGTGGGCCAGAAGAGAGAATTAATTATTGGGCTATATTCCAACACAGAAATTAGGGTTTGCCATAAAGCAGATAGTAACTAGTTATTTGCTGGGTGTTAGTGAGAAGGTGGAAATATATACTTTCATTTGCTCAAATGTGCAGCAGGTTAAGCCCTGGTGCAGTTTCTGCACCTAAAACAAGTGAGGTTAAAGAAGCTGGTCACATTGCAGTGTCCATGGTGTAGACACCATAGTGGCCTTTCCTTCTTAGGGGGAGTATATTGTTCCCTTATTTTCAACATGGATGATGAAATAAAAAATATTTGAGAGTTAGCAATTTCGCAGTAAATAAGGAAAAGACACTTTTCATAGAACTTTCATAGAACTAGCAATTATATCAGGCAAAATGATGGTGGCTCTGATCTGTGGACTCTCCCACAGACTAACAAAATTCTAATAAATCCAGTCTCCATGAGATTTCATTATATTTGGAGAGACAAACTCAGTGAAAGTGGGGAAAAAATGGAGGGTGGAGAAATGATTCTCTTTCTATCTGTCCTTTTTCCCACTGACTACTGGGGGTGCCCATACACATTATCTTCACAAGTCTGAAAGTAACATCTGTGATTATCCCAGTAACACTACATGAAAACAAACGTTTTTAAAGATAAACTTGCAGGTATCCTGATAGCAGACAATCAGACAAGCATTTCTTCTTTAACACAAAAATTTTGATAACCATTTTTTGTTGTCACTTTTCCAGTTTATGAAGACCCACATAAAAAAAATATTTTGAACCTAAAAATCAAGGGTCAGTCAGCAGAATTGACAGTAAAATTTTCTCTGTCATTGCTTACAGACCTTTAAAATGTAGTCAGAGCCTTAAACGTTAGTCAGTTTAAAATCAAGCTAATTTTGTCTCCTTCCTTGCACAGACAAATCAAAAATAAATGTAATCACTCATTATAACAAATGGAAATATGTGACTGAGACTGGAGCAGATCAAAGAGGTTTGGTCCTAAGGCCACAGTGAAGAGCAGTGACACCCAGTGGCACAGTATCTCTTGAACTTGGTGGTTGTGTTCAGAGACAATTTCAAGACAGCTATGCTATTGGGTTACAGATTACAATTACTCCAGCATGGAGAATCAGATTTCCATTCCTCAAGAATGACTAAAATTCCCCCAACTTTTTCTGTCCACAGATGGTACTGATTTGAACAAACCATTCCATGCTTCCTAGAGCAATCATGCAGCTTGTCTAAATTTTCTAAACATGACTTAACTATGATGAAGTGATCACTGTTCACACTAAAATTTATGGAAGTCAGAAACTGCATATTTTTCAATTATTATTTCAGGTCACATTGGAACTGTAGAAAGACTTATTATCAATTCTCTCATACAGTGACAATTTGATATGTACCTAATGGGAATTGTATTATTAAACCAAATTTCCAGAAAGGTGCATTGAAAGAAAAGGTACTAAAAAGGTTGTGATTGAGGTATTTTAAGACATTAATTGCTTAGGACCATGCTCTGATTAGATAGTGGGAATTCTCATCCTAATCCCAAAGTTAAATTTCCTTGGAATCATACATAGGATCCTTTAAGTCTCATCATGTATCTCACAGTCTTTCCCTATTGTATTATGTTTGCTATAATTCATCTCTGTGAGTAGGGAATTTTTCTAAGTCTGAAACATTTGGTGCAATGTATTCCACCTAATTTTCCATTTAATAGCTTCCATCCAGCTTCTGAAAGCCGGCCAGGGAGCTGGCAGAGAGGCTAACCATGAAATGTTGGTGAACTCAATTTCTGGAGTGGAAGAGAAATGAGGTATTTTGAGGTTCATCTACCATTGTTCATATGATACCTAAATTTCAATGAAAAGTAACTGAAATCAGATCCACATGGGATTTTAAGCTCCTAAAACCTGTTTACAGTTCTGAGCTCTCACTGAAGTTAACAGAAAGCTAAACACCTAAAATAGAAGTTAGTTTGGCAGATTTTGGCCCTATGCCTGTCTGGCTACAATGCTAAACAGCCCTTCCAAAGCTGGTGGACTGCTCTGAGATTAAGTTTTTATTTAATAACATAAATGAAAGGAAATTCTTGGTAGAAAAAGCGCTAGCACATTGCTAAGACTCATATCGAGTTGAAATTGGCTGGTAGAACTGGTTTAAACTAATAAAAATGCTTGGTAGAAAAAAAACTTATTCGCAATGCAAAGATAACCTAAGGGCAGCAAAGGACACACACACAAATCTTCTGAGAAAAGAGAGGTTATGGCTTTCTGTGGAGACTTTTGTGGAAAGCAACAACTACAGCTGCACGGGCCACGAACAGAAGACGGTAATATGATATGGCATAGTTCCTAACAAAGTTAATAAAAAAAAGTCTGCCTACAGAACAGCTGCTTGTAGCTGGAGTTTGGATTAAAAGAACTGCGGCAGCCTAGAAGTCTGTGGGGCGGTATTAAGAGCATCAATAGCAGGAAAGTGAAGAACAAAGTAGAACCGACAGCAGTGGGCACACACCAAAAAAAAGTCTTCAGAAAATAGAAATAACTGAAAAGAAAATAAATATTCAGTATTGATTATCTCTATTAATTTTTGAAAGCTTAGTGACGTAAATGAATTCCATTGAAGGTTAAGCTTATAACCCTGACCGTACTAAATATTAATGAAGTATAGAATGCTAACTTCTGGAGGACTCATCGTGATATAAACTCCTGCTCAGTATGAATAAGTACATCATGAATAGGAACCAAATTATTTTGCTAACATAAAGATGTAAAAAACTGTAGACTATTTTTCCCATGACTTGGGACTGACATTATCAGACATGCTTCAAAGGAAATTGCACAGTTGAGAGAGTATGTTTTAAAAGAGCCTCTCTGAACCATGTTTCTCAGTCCTTAGCCCACTAGAAAACTCATTCTCCAGCTGTGGGATCTGAGTACTGAAAAATAAAATCATGCAAATCTAGAGAGAAGTGCACTTCTTTAAGCTAAGAGAAGTAGTGAAAAGCTGCCTGTACTCAAGTCTTAGAGTACAAACTTTCCATTAAACTAAAACTGACTGCTTTTCAGTGAACATTGTTTTTGGCCTGTAGATGCTATCCATGTCAGCTTTGTACATATATGTCACCACCATTTCTTATCTATTAATGCAGAGTCGACCTAGTCCTTACAAAAAAGACAAAAAATCCTTTTTAACACCGATTTTTATCAACCTTCTTATGAAAATAACACCAGTACAGTTTCATTGGCAGCAACCAAGTGATCCTGCTTTCTTCTAGTGAAGATTTGCTGTCAACCTTAAAGCCATTGACTTAAATTTGGACCAAACAGCTAATCAGAAGATGTAAAGAAATCCATATTACATAAAGAAAATCCATATTAATAAAGAAAATTACATCTGGGAAAAAAACTTAGTTATCTTGGAAAGAAGTGGTTCAAAGATTCTTATTCCTAATTCACTCTGCAATTTTTGGATGATTTTACTTTAATACAATTTCGATATGTGAGCTTGGAGCAGGGATTGAAGATGTGAAACACACAGCCCTTTTCTGCATTAGTGACAGGGGACACTGAAGATCTGCCATTTCCAATAGAGTGACTCTGCAGCAGGCTGATTCCTCAGAATCACCAGGGCAGCACATCTGCACTGCACATCTCACTTGCAGCCCTAAGAACCACTTGAGGGCATGGGTTTAGATATTCTTACAGTGCATCATGGTCATCTGTCATTTCCTTCACTACTTAATGAGGAAAATCATGTAACTCCAGCTCAGAGCTGTCATGAACTGACAGATCCTGAGAAAAGGATTTATGGTGAAACATTTCCTTGGATGAGAAGACGGCTTTAAACTCTTGCAATGTTTTGTGCTTCTCAAAGGTTTGATTACAAAAAGCCTGTATTTTCCAGTGAGAACCTCCATACTCCAGATACAAATCCAGAACATTTAGAGCGTTCCTTGTGCAGAGAGTAAAGACATTTTGTGCACATGTAACAAAAGATGATGCCAATTTTCCACCTCCACACCAAAAGACCTGAGAAACTTCCCCATCACCAATTCCTTTAGGCACTACTCTTCTTTATTCACAAGGCATATATATGTGTATAACTACAAGTTATTAATGGCCTGGAAAATGAAGCCCAGATTAAATGAAAAAATGCTTCTTGGACAAATTTCTAGCCATATTTCTTTTTAATGTAAGATATGAATGAATGTCTGTTTAGCAGAAAACAAATGGTAGGGACTGTCACCAGAGTACAGTGGGGGCCTCAATGTCACCTAAGCCTGTGTTCAGGTATGAGACTAGCAGTAAAGAGGAGAAGGTGGGGAATTACTCTGTGTATCTTAATACTGCAGTCAATATCATTAATATTCTCATAAAATAATGAACAGTCTATAAAGAAAAATCTAAATGAAAAAAATTAAAGCAAAAGCAGTTTTTATTATTCATGCTTTGGATACCCCCAACTGGCTTTTTAATTGTTCTATTTGTATTGTAAACAGAACGACTGTTACACTTGCCTCAGATTTGTGAGTTAACTGAATATTCATAGTTTTGATGTGCCTTTTGGAGAAGTTTCCTTCTGTTTCATGGCTGTCTCTTGCTTCTAAAAATTCACTCAAGCTTAATAAAATTTCATTTTAGTATGTGCATTATCTTGAAGATAATCTAAGGATAACTATTCAGTCATAAAATCCTAACTCATTTACACATGTGTATGTATATTATATTCTCTTTCATATTCCTTATAATGTATTTAATCACAAACTAATATTACCACTACAAAGCTGACGGCTTTTATAACATACTGCAGCCTGGCAGAGGTGGTTTACCAAGACAATGGAGCTAGATTAGACACAAAACACTACTAATCTCCTCATAAATTTCAGCTTCATGATTCATGTTTAATTGTACCCAGATATGAACAAATTTACCTCAAAAAGGTAAATAATCTTGCCAAGAATTTAAAGGTCAAATGCTATGCAGTGAGACACTGAGCCAAATTCGATTTCACTTTATGTCAGAAATAAATGCATTGCAAGTGACTCAGTGCTGGCTACATATTCTGTGACTAATCTTAGACCACCATAAATAAGAAGCTGACAACAGCTATAAAACTGTTTCCATTCCCATCCATGAATCTCCAATTCCTAGTATCCAGTCACTACAAAACAATTCATACAAACACATAGCTAAGGAAATGTCCTAATAATAACTAGTTTGTTGTAAATATGACTAAGCAACAACAAAGCAAGAAAGGGTTGGTGCAGAGTTTGTGGTAAAAAGTACATGTGTTGGAGTATAAATCCTTCACTTAGGAAAACTCCCAGTGATAAGACACATAAAACAAATACTGTTAAAAAAAAAAAAAGTCTAGTTTGGGTTTGTTCCACTGCTAGCACAACTCTTTATAACACTATAAAACACTACCAGTCACTCCCTAAAGCCCAGGCTTAATCCACAGCTTTCCCAGTCTTTCCTCAAGGACTAATTAAAAACTAATCCCAAATTTTCCAGAAATCCCAACAGTTAACTTTCTCAGATGTCAGGCTTCTTTAACACCGCTAGAAGCCTTTCCCCCATCCTCCAAGGTGTGAAGCACCTGGGAAGTCTCCTGTACTCCTCTGTTACCAGAGGGTAACATCCCTCCTATGCAACTATCTCCAAGTCTGAACTCCACCCCAGCTTCAGTCTTGCTCTGGCTCTGAGGGTTGGCTGTTCAGCAGCCATGGTGTAAAAGAAAGCTTTGAGTGTTACATTTGAGAAATGCTCAGAAATGCAGGAGCACACTCACCTGCATCAAGCGCAGCAGCTCAGCTAACTACATTATTTCCAGCCAACACTGTAAAATGTTTTGTAAAAGTATGCTCTTCCCCAATACTTAAACAATTCCTTTCCCTTTTCAAAATTGGATTTTGAGCCCTGCTGAAGAACAGAAGTTTCTGAGCAAACAAGACGACAAATGAAGCAGGCATATGTCTTAAATTGCCAAGGTTCTGGACAGAAGGGGACCAGCAGGGATCACAAACTGGCAACATTTGTAAGGGAACTGTTGATGAGAAAGCCAATTTAGACTGAACATTTTTATCGGAAATGTGTATGAATGTGCCACGTCATAGTTCAAATAACAGATGTGGCCAGGCTTTAGCGGGATAGACTGTATCAGGAGGAGGGACAGTCATCAAAGTACAACCCTGGCAATTTTCATAATGTTGGCCAATATATGCCAGCAAGGGGCTTGTCCTCATTTGGAGCTCATCCATTTGATGTGGAACCAAAGCAGAAGTAGCTCAGCTGGCAACACAGACATTGTCTAGAGTCATTCAGACATGCACATCCACAAGTCTAATTTTAAGAAGTGTGGAAATCAAAGCTCATAATGGGAGACCAAGGCTCTGTGGAGCAGAGGGATCCAGTGGAGGTGCATGCCACTCAGGAAGCTAGCAACAGGAAATCTGAGAGTAAGGGTAAGTCTGATCTCCAAGTTCAATGTCTGACCCAAGCCTGCATAGCCGAGCTGTTCCCCTCCATTTGCCATCCTGAACCAAAACCTTGTTGCTGACACAGATTCTTGTGTTTATTATCTGACAGATCTGAGAAAATTCACTCTTTCAGTTGAAGCATATATGAGAATGAGTGCTGCAACTCATGTTTTAAGTTATCCAAAAACTTAGTAATAAAGTATTACAAGAGCTAGGTTTGGTTTCTAAGCCTCATGGGGCACAGTTGTGCTCCTCCACCCCATCCCTGTGTTTTCTAGTTATCCAGCTTTTCTGAAATAGAGGCCTCCTACCTGGATGTTTCTTGTTTAACATAATTTTTAAATTTTTATATTTAACTATTACCAAATAAGAAAAAAATCCCAAGAAATAGTCCCAAGAGTAAAAATCATCCCTGACTGGAGGACTGAAACAGGCCTTTGCTTCCTGGATTCAGATTTGAGCTCCTGTCCATTTTCATTTTAGAAGCTAGGTACATAGCTAGTCACACAGAACTGACTCTATTTTGCATGGAGTATCATTTCCATGTTTCACATGCCAACTGAAAACACTGCCAAGATTAGGTGAAGGGTGAAGTGTGTATGTGGAGAGAAAAAGGAAGACAGACTTTGGGTAACAATTTTTCACTTCGATACCAGAAAACCTATCTATGTTTTCCTTTGGATTTAGCTCAGAATTTACTTTCTTGTTTTAAAAAATCCTATCCATGGAAAGTTATTACAAAATTTGCTTGTAGAGGCTAAATTCTCAATTTCCTGAATTCTGAACAGCTTTGTTGTCAATGAATTCATACCACTGTCAGTTAGTAAAAGCAAAACAACAAAAAATTTCACTTTCAAAAATTTTTTCAGACATTCAATCTCAAATATGCTAAATATACTAGGAACAAGGCAGATATTATAGGACAAAAAAAAATAGGTGATCATAAATGAATAAAATAGCTCACATAGAAAAAGATGTTCTCAGTGTGCTTTTAAAAATGGCAATTTATTCTCATCACTAGGTGTGTTCTAAAACAGGAGAAAGAGGAAGCCCTGTTTCTCTTCATTCACTATTAGCAAGAAATTTAAACAATAGAATGATTTAACTGCCTTTAATGAAGCAGTCTCTTCATGCCTGCTTGTCTCATATTCATCATTTAAATTAAACAAAAAAATTAACCTCAATAATTATTTACCTTTTTCTGGAAGAGTAGTGGCATTGCATATCTGTTCTTCACCATCACCAGCAGACGTTGCAGCTTTTATTTTAATTTGATAAGTAACATTGGAAAGCAGATTTCTAAAAGTATGCAGTGTATCATGAGACGAAAAGTTTGTAGAATTTCCTTCAACTGCTATGATGTAATGTGTGATTACACCGTTGGCTGAAGCAGGAGGGTCCCACTGCACTAGGATCGATTGCCAACTCATTGCAATACAACCAAAGTTCTGTACAGCATCTGGCACTTAAAGGATACACAGGCATCAAAGATTAACATGCACACACAATTAAAATTGTAGTCACAGAACAATATCACTAGAGAAGCAGACCCAATGTTCAGAGCAAGAGTCAAACACTGCATTGTCAAATTAATAAAAGAAACACATTGAAAGGATGAAACTATGACTTTGTCCTAATTAGATTGTTCATTTCCAGCTACTCTGAATATGACTGATGTTAGTATTGAGACAGAAGAGGCCATCTGTCTGGCTTCTTCCTAATTGTGTGCTTCAGTTTTGTTTTCCCAACAAAATCTTTTGCTCATATTTTCCCCATTTTTTAAAAAAATACACTGTACTATAACATATACAACATACATACTCTATAAACCTACTCCACAATCCTAGTCCACAATCCTACTCTATAACCCTACTCTACAATCCTAGTCTACAATCCTACTCTATAAACCTACTCCATATATATAGCAACAACATCAACAACAGAAGTTCCTTATTTATCTGTTTCCTTATTTATCTGTCAGCCTTATTTCTTTCAGGCACTATATCACACTTGCCTCTACAGAAATCACTGGGCAGGTTTCATAGCTCTCATATCAATTCTTTTAACTTACTGTTCCCCATTTATTTGCTGAAGAAATTTTTATTCCAGCAGAAGAAATTTTTTAAATGCTCATAAAAAATTAATGAAGGTAGAAGATATTATAATCATGTTGAAAATAGAGCAATTATTTATGAACTGGTTAAAGAGAACTGAAGAAAGTACCAGAAGTGCAGAATGTCAGTGATGAAATGAAACAACTGATGGATGACCATGGCTCTTGCAGGGGTCCAACAGCCAAATTGGACCAGCTCAATGATGGTGCAGATTTCTGACCGTGTTGTAACTCTTCAGCATAACTTTTTCCCAGAACCTCTGCTTTACAGGTTCTGGAAAATCTTTCTCTGTAAATGTGATCTTAGCAGACCTGTAGTCATCATATGGGATCATTTTATTTTGGGGTCTGCTCCCTTTGCTAACAGTGTAAAGGAACCTGGGAGCCCCCTAACCCATGTTTGTCCCCTGCAGTGACAGCTCTTACAGAGCCTGGGGACTGCTCTGAGTTGCAAAGGAGCTACAGTTTTGCACAACAACCAGTTTCACAAACCCACAGGCTCTCTGTAGTGAATGTAAAGTATTTTACTCTCAGTGGCTAGCTTCCTTCCTAAAATACATTATAAAAAACACTAGTTAAAAATTTATATTTGTCTAATATAATTTCCAGTTCATTTGCCAATCTTTTGTCCAGCTGCTTTTGATACTGTTAATGTTCTAGTTATTTTCACAGGGATCTGAACTGCTGCTTTGATCTGCAAGGACTGATACCTATCTAATTTTCCTCCCTTTATCTGTGTTGCTATTAAAAGATTTATAGTAGCCATATAAGCCTCTCATTTCAGATGAGGACATTTTTAATTCTACACTTCCGAAATCTTATTGTAGACTTCAAACCCAGTCTACAATAGGAATATGAATCAGTGCTACACAGGCAAGAGACAATGACTGTTAGGTTATGTTTTCTTTGGACAGAAGAGGAATACTTTTGTTCAGCTATACAAGGGAAAAAAACATTAATATATTTAAAACTGTCAGAACTTAGAAAAAGTCACATCTAACCTGATTCCATTGTTGTAAATTGGACAGCATTACTGAACTGATTGCCATTCCCAAGCTTGGTAAATGCAGAGACACTGATAAAATAGGGGCTGTATGGGTCTAATCCAACAAGGTTTGTCTCATGGTTTGAACCTGAAATGTTCTTAAGGAAAGAAATATTATTAGTACACAATTAATCTCTAGAAACATTGTGGACTTCACTTTGAACCTACTGAAGTGAACAGAAGATTTACAGCCATAGTTTTGCCTCTTCTACTCTGAGTAGCTTTCAGTCAAATACTGAAAACTATTTCCGGCTTCACATCAACCCCTCTCACCTTCTACTTCATTGCTACGCCTCTGCAGTGGAAGAGGTCATGGGTCATAGTTTCTTCATAGATTGATGAAGAGTTAAAACTAGCAAACAACAACAAAAAACTTAAACTAAAAGAAAAACTGCAACAACAAAAAACCCTCAGCTCAGTTCCTTGGATCTGTTTTTCCCAGACCATGCAAGGCATAGTTGTTCAAATGGTAAGATTATAATAACAGCAAGGAAAGAGCTGAATTTCAGCAAGAAATTCTGATGAACATCTTGTGGGATCCAAACTATCAGAGAATTACAGTACCTAAATACAGTATTTCTATATAAATTTCTTTCTCTGCTTTGCTGCCACAACCTAAATCTAATTTCTTGCCCATAAACCACTACAAAACATGAAGAAATGTAGGGCATAGCTGACACATTCAAGTGCTTCAGCCAGTTTCTGTATTCTAATTTAATTTGAGTCTGCCTCAGATTGAGAGATCTTTGGTGGTTTCTATGAATACCCAAAGAATGTGTTTCTAAAGGTAGCTGGCTGTAGAATCCGCAGTTCCTCTTTCATGTGTGCATGGTGGCCTTTCAAGTATTATGGAAGCAACTGGGATGATGCCAGCACTTCCACAAAGGGGAATAACAGCAGACCTCACTGCAGCAATGCTTTGTCCTGCAGATTTTACAAGCATCTCAGATGAGCAGGGCTCACGATATAGTTTCTAAGCTTGAGATGCAATCCTGACCTCAGCTTGCTGCCTTTGCAGTTCATGGAGCATTTCCTGAGGCCATGCAAGCAATCAGATTTAAGCCTTGATCAAATTTTGTATGTCATAAAATTACAGATTCATAGTTTGGTTTGAGTTGGAAGGAACCATAAAGATCATCCACTTCCTACCCCCATATTGTGAGTAAGGAATCTTCAATAAGATAGGGTTACTCAGAGCTCCACCCATCCTGGCCCTGAACATTTATATAGCATCTATTTCAGTCACAATTTATTCAGTTCTTATTGTGCCATTTTTTCTTTTTTTTTTTTTTAATGAAGACCTCTGAACAGTTTTTACTTTTTTTTTAAGATGACTAGGAGTTACTGCTTTTTTGAATCTTGAAAGTCAATAGGTACTAAATAGCTAAACAAAGGTAGCCACAAAGCAAGTAACTTCTGTAATTTTCTAACATCAAGCTTACATTAAAATACAAATTAAGATTAATAAACCTCACCATTAATGAAACATTAGAAGCTCAAAGCACATTAAAATCTAACAATTTTTCCTGTTAAATTTGAAAAATTAAATTACAGGTATGGTGGGAAGGAAAATAAACTGTCTTAGCAAATAGGAACCTATAGGAGCTTCATAATTCTAGGAGCATAACAGCCATTTAAAATACTAGCGATATTTTTTTTCCTAAAGTATGAAAAAATATTTTAAAAGATTATGCACTTCTAATTATAAACATACCCAAAAAAATAGTTTTTCAGTGTTGTTTTGATAAATCTTAAAATTATATCTCATAATAACACCATTTGATTGGGGACTTGGATCCCATTTTAGCCACACAGAATCTGCGGTGTAGTTGATAATGGTCAAATTCTGGGGTGGAGCTAATGGCACTGCAAAAGAGAAATGTTATTGAGTTCCAAATCACAAATAATCCAGGCAAAACAATACACTTCAGACATGCAGGAGAACATAAGTGCTTTTGTTAACATTTGTATCTGAATTCAAGCTAACAATACTTCATTGCTATTTCAATATCTTTTCTTCCTCTTTGACATGAAACAAATTCCATTAATCCAGAATACATGTTTAGTCAGCAAGGGATCTTCTTAGAGATCTAACAAATCTATTAATCACTTAAACATCCCTACTGTCAGAACTAAGGCATTTAACAGAAGTCACATTACATATATAACTGGAATGTGATACACTTTGCTTCCTGCACCATATATGGAGCACAACACATCATATGTTTAAAAGATGTGTAATTTACCATGCAGGAGAGAGGAGGTCCATGTAAAGGAGAACTGTGTGAATGTGTCAGAAATATTTCCATGTTTTATCATTTTTAAATTACATGGGGGGATGAAGAGAAATGTACTGTTGCTTGCTTCAAAATCCCTGACACTCTGCAAACCATAATGCATTCCAAAGGCAGAAGATATTTCTTCATGGAGTTATTTTTGTAATCCTATGCAGAATGTGACCTCCTCTTGCACACTGTGGCAGAAGGAGCACTCAGGAAACACTTGCCTTAAAGTGTTTCCTTATTCTGAAAGCTCTTCATTCACAGACCAATGGAAAATTAATTCTTCATAATAGGTCTGATGCTCAGATCTAAAATGGATGCAGTAACATAGGCTGATATTTTGAAGCTGGTTACAAATGAATTTTCTCACCTGACTCATCTGTGTAGAACTGAAGCACGGCAGGTGGACCAGGTCCTTTTATTGTTCTGGCAGCTACATAAATGCTGTACAATGTGAATGGCAGAAGGTCTTCCAAAATAATAAAATTATCGGTGCTAGAGAATGAGCTATTCCTTTCTGGCCCAAATAGATTTAAATCATAACGTATTATAATACCATTTGGCTTAACAGGAGGGTCCCATGAAAGCATAACTGAGGTAGTTGAGAGATTTGAAAATTTTTTGATTACAGGCGCTGATTCTGGGACTATATGAAGAAATAAGAAAGAGAAAAACAAGGATAATCTCAGAAAAATATGAGTTACAATAAAAAATTCTATTTCATGGTCTTAGAAATGTGAAGCAGTTGTTCATGTCACTGTATAACAAAAGCTTTAAGTGAAGCAAGAAAAATAAACACAATTTTTTTATTTTAGAAAGTTATTTTGGGGTTTTTTTATACATTTCCTTAGGAATTAATAAAATATCTTAATCTTACCATCTTCATCAGTTCTTATATGAAGACTTAGAGTATGCCGTTCAGAAGATCCTTTATCAGTGGCTGGTGTGATTTTCAGAAGGTAATCAGTATATTTCTCCAGATCATCAAAAATTATGCTTGTGTTGTAAGTAAGGAAAGATAATATCTTACTGGTTCCCAGTTGCATTAAACTTAGAGAAACATGAAAGAAGACTAAGCCATTTGGCTGGGATGGTGGAAGCCAGCTTACATTTACAGAAGATGAGGAAATGTTTTGATAGACCAGATTTTCAACAAAACCTTCTGGGACTATGAGAGATAATAAGCAAAAAATTAAATGCATGGATTACAGTAATAAAACATCCAAACCCCAACCAGAAATAACTGCTCAAAATATAATTAGTCTGAAAATGTCAGTTGGAATATTTTTTACAATTTTTAAAAACCATTTTTGTTTCAATGTCAAAAGGAAAATAGTTGAAGACATATATGATTAATAATTTCTGTTAAATTTGTTTAGGAAAAGAGTCTTAATGAAAGGTTACGACAATAATTTTATTGCTTGTATCCACAGAGGCTTGTGCTATATGTTCTTAGAATATCAGAGACTCAAATCAAAATACCTTCCTTGCAAAGATAAATATTGCAGCACTGAAAACCACACTTTATGGTGTTTTTTTTAACTTTGCCATTATAACAGTAAAATATTTTTAAGTTAGGGAATATTTAATAAATATTTCATAAAATCATTGATATACAGCGAGCACTAAAAAAGTATTAACTTACTATCCTGATCTGTATACACATCTATTTTTTCACTGGTTTTGTTTCCATCTCCAAATGCTGTGCTTGCAGTTAACCACAAAGTATAATGGCTGTATTTTGCCAAGTCATCCAGCACTACAAATGGAGACACACTGACGTTGCTGTCATTATCATAACTTGTGAAATTCTAAAGAGAGAGAGAAAGAAAATGTTAGCACTTAAAATGTTTTTATTCATTGATTTCACTTTCTAGTTCCCCATTTAGCCATCACCACCAGCAGCAGAAATGATTTACCATACTCAGAAGACATAAACTTATGCTTTGACTTCTAACGAGTACTGATTTTTCTGAAATTCTCGATTTTATGATGTCTGTTGTTACTCCTTGTAAGTACTACAGAACACATAATTGTCTTCTCCCATTGTTTGTAATTGTTGAATGCCAATTCAGAGATTAAAACTGTAATATTGCAGTGTGTTTATCCATAATTCATCAAGAAAAAAGTAAGATCTGCTAACTGCTGATAATCACATGAATCACACATGCCTTGGCTGATCAGCGTTAATTAAATCAAAGGACTTCTCTCTAATCCAATTTTGAGAGTAGATTTTGAACTTAAAGCTTTCAGTGGCAGAGATCTCACTGTACCACTTGATAAACTGTTTGTTAGTTGTCCCTTGCAATAACACCATGACACTATTTCTGAGGAAATGGCCACAGTGAATGGACCGTGTTAAATGGAAGGAATCAACAGAATTTCTTTCCTTTCTGCAGTTACTTGCTAATGAAAGGATAGCAACAGAACCTAGTCCCACTGTCTTTTGAGCTATATTAAAAAATGTCATTAATACTAATTAATGGCTACAGCAATAAGCTAGTGCTTCAGATCAGCACCTCTAAGGAGGCTATTCCTGTTTAAAATCAACCATTTTAGAAGATGAAATACACTATATTATTTATGTAAGTTCAGCTATACCGCATACGTGAATGAGTTTTGGTGTTAGATTAAATCCACACCCTCCACTTCTTTAAAATCCAAGCTAGCTTTCAAATAAATGTTTTTTTTCTGAAAAACAAAGGCTGTGAGAGTAAACTTACTAAAGCAGGAGAAAGGCAACAGAAATATTTGAGTATTAAAATTTAGAAATGCTACATATGAGCACAGGCATGCTGAAAGTGTATACTGAAAAATGGATTCTATTTCTCATTTCTCAAGTTCCTACTGAGAAAGCCACTGTTATATGCTCTATCACACAGCTGAAACAGTACTGTGCAAACTGATAGTTCAGTATGCAATCTTGATGTCTGTCACCAATGCATATCAATTTATGTATCTAATACAGCATTTCACTGGTTTTTTGGTAAAATATTATTATTTTTGCAGAAAACGATAGGTGACACTCTCATTCATTTCCCTGAGATTTTTATACCTGTATTTGAAGACCTAGTTTTGCCTACAGTCACTAGTACTGACATAAATAAGTAAACAGTTTGTTTTGCAATGAAAACTTAAGCCTTTGTTTTGAATGCAGAACAGAAGCTGCACATATTGTGAACATAATTTTTTATATCCACTCTCATTAACTGACTATAAGCACACTGTTAGTTTTTCCCCAACAGATTAGATTAAGTCTATACAGGTCAAAATACAAAAAGAGTCCACCTTAATATATGACTTTCTTCTAGAAGTGGTTTGGATTTCATCCTAGCTTCATACTTAACTGAAAGAGGCTGGAAAGAGCTTTGTGTTACATTTTGTAAGTTAAAATACAGGAATCTGTTGATCAGATTCTAAGGTATTCATTTATTAATCATTTTATTTCCAATACTCAAGCAGAGTATGACAGAAAATGTCATCTGGACCAGAAGAAGCATTCTAATACCCTCCTGTTGTTACTACTACTACTACTACTACTACTACTACTACTACTACTACTACTACTACTACTACTACTGCTGCTGCTGCTGCTGCTGCTACTACTACTACTATTATTATTATTATTATTATTATTATTATTATTATTATTATTACTGTTGTTAAGAATAATTAGTAATTTATAACATCTAATAATCAGATTTTTTTAAAATTAGACCTTAAATAATTACCTTACTTAAATAATTACCTTTTCAAGGTAAAAATATCAAGGCTGATATCAAGACCACATCAAGTTCTGATACTAGATTTAATGGGAGCTTATTGGTATGAACAGCTGAAAATTCAACTCTTAGTTTAAAAAGACCTTTACAATTTAGCCAGCTGTCTGGCAGTTAAGGACTCAGTGAACCAACGTGAATATTATTAACAGGGTTTTGGTGGGTCAACAAAAACTATTTTAAGATGTAGTTCTTTTACTGTGAGGAGTCCAAGGAGTGGAGATATCTCAAACTACTGATATGACAAAATATTGGGAAAAAAAAGGAATGCATAATTAAAAGCAACAGTGTGCAGGAAGAGCTGTGTGGGTACAAACTAAGAAAAGATGAAACTTGTACTAATTGTACCCTGGGGATAGAAGACTATAGGAAGTTTAACAATTAACTGTGGCCACAGATGAAAGCAAACAGCTTAGGATCTTTGGCTACAGCTGAAGAAACTCTTCCTTCTGTCCCTTTCTTCATCCATACATGAAAGAAGTTTTGACATAGCAAAGTATCAGATTATTAAAAGTAGCTAAGTGTAAGCAATACACTCAAGCCATGAAAGTGTCAGTAGAAACTAGTATCTTCTTCACGTCAGGAAGTGGCAGATATTTCCAGTGGCATAAAGCTGTAATTAGCTGTATATGGAAAACATGGTGGTGCTCTTCTTCACTGTTAACCCCTTTCTTTTTTTAGGTTCATTGTATTGCATTCTTCTTTTGAGTCTGAGGATCACATGCTTGACTCTGGGAATCAGGTGAGAATGGTGACAGGGTGAGGGCTAATTCAAGACATCCTTCAAGGAGCATAATATTCACTGTTCCAGTAAAAACCTAAATGAATTTATTTCCTTTTTGTCTGCTGTACCATTCTGAGACCAGCTTTTTTAAAATTTACAGTAGGGAAGTTCCCCTTTTTATCCCTACTTTGGTCATACTGGTGAAAGAAAATGTTTGATTGTTAAGTAATACAGCACATTGCATCCCTTGTCTGGATCCCAAGGGTACACCAAGCTGAATTTCACTCTGAACTGCATCCAGTCAGGATCACTTTGCTTGGCTTGAGGTAGAGGTTGGATGATTCAGGGTTGGATATTCAGTTCCTGTAAGTATCATAGACTTTTTTCAGTCCTTGCCCCTGGTTCCATTGTCTGGTTTGTTAGAGCAGGACAGTTTTCATCTGTACTGCAATTCCTACACTGGGGAAATTTACTGAAGCATATATTTATGTTTTTAATTAATATCTTTCTTACTTTCTTGATAATCAAAACATAAGTATATAGAGATTGAGTAACAGTGTTCATTCAAGTCAATGATATCTTTCATAGATTGATATTTAGCCAGGAGACATTACTTCCATAGAGTCTTTGGTGTATTTCCTTGATAGGACTGAGAATTTGGGCAATTTTATTGCTTCAAGCACCAGGCAGGACATTGTGGAGCAAAACTTGCAAAGCTGCTATTGCAAACAGTGAAAGCTTGAACTGTAGGAACCCAGCAGTGTCACAGAGAAGTGATGTGAAGAAGAGGTGCAGTGTCACATCATCAGTGAAGGACTCTGTCAGCATACATGTCATATCTTTACTGCACTGGGACAGAGTAAATACACCAAGAAGCAACATTTTCCCTAGACCTGTGACAGCAGAAAATGAGAGATAAAGCTGAACTGGAACCTAGACTAATGCAGGTGATGGTTTCTTCTAGTTGGCTACCAGTCATTCCTCCCTCTCTGACACATTTTCTTTTACTACTGTCAGCATCCCCATAGAAACAGCCCACTGTTCTACCAAAATCCTTAAATCTAATCTCCATCACTAAATATTTCCTTCTGCTATTCTGGTCTTGAAACTTAGGTCTGAGCACCCCAGGCCTTTGACTTGACAGCTGCAGTGTTATTTTTCATGTACACCAGTAAAGAAAAGAAACTATGCATTATTTTTCTGACTGATGAGGGTACATAAATTTTCCCTTTTTCACAGAAAACTCAAGTTTCTGCATCATGTCAAGGAGTAAACTGTATCTTTTATCTCAGGTCTTTTTTATATTTGGGTATTTTTTTCCCTAAACAAAATGAGCCACTCTGCAGCTAGTAACTTCCTAGTTTTAACATATTAATAGTCAGAGGTTTATATTAATTAGATTTTAATATGTCTGAGCATTCTGAGAATGTGTGAAAAGTGAGAAATTGAGACAACAGAACAGCACCAGTTTTTTATGACTTTTGTATCTATTTCAGATTATGAGAGCATTAGGACACTTTAATTTGCTTGATATTCTTCAGCAAGGGTGTTCATTCATGCATCTAAAAGATATGCTATAAGACTTGGACCTCTGGCATTTTGTCCTGACTGATAGATAATGGCTGCACACAATGTGAAATGTGAAAAGATCACTTACTTTTTCAATTCTCCTGTATAATTTCTCAAACTGAAAATACAGTTTGGTTAAACATAAGCAGATGGTGACCTCGATGCAGAGTATTTCAGCCGAGGATTCTTTCTTCCCAAATGTGTGCAATACAAAACTTAGCAACAGATCCTGCTGTTACATGGTTTTACTTCTAAGTTACAGATAGTTGTAACCTATATGTATGCATACTTATGCAGCTTACAACTGTCTGTATATATCACATATATATTTTTATATATGTATATATATATAGTCACATATCAGGCTGACTTTCACACATGCGTTTCTCTGTTGTAAAAAGAGTACTATAAAATATCTGATAGAAGTGAGTTGGCTTTTTTACACCTGTTAGAAATCTGTCTTGCATCCACAGGAATGCCAGGGTACAGAATAGGACTGCAGTGTAGATATGGTAGTTGCCGTGCTAAACAGTGAGCAGACAGGAAGTGAAGGACAGAAGGAGTTAAAGGGAGCAGGCAGATTAAGATTTGATCATGATTCGAGAGATTAATGTTCATATCCCATGGGCAGTAAGAGACAGATGCAACAGCAGCTGAAACCTATCTTCTGATGGCAGAGGGATGGGATAAAAATCAAAGTCAAAAGGATGAAAATGGTAGTTTCCACTCACAGAGGTAGAACTACTGTCAGCACTTTTCTTCTGACAACACATAACATGCCAAAGCAGCATTAACTTCCACTTGTGCCACCATCCTTTCCTGGCCCAACTACATCACACAGTAATAAAACTGAACCCTCACCTTGCTGGGCCAATGCTACTGAGCTTCATCTTCCCTATCTTCCTTCTTTATTTCCAGAATCCTGGACACATTCCAGGGGGTTTTATCTCTCTGTGTGTCAGCTTCACCTTACTCATTCATCTCGGAATTGCACCTTCCTAAAAGCAGGAATAATCCAAGCCCGTTGTACCCCTCTAAAATTGCTTGAGATGTCCTTCAAAGGACGAGCCAGCCCAGGTGATGCACTCATGTAAAAGTTTGTCCAGGGGTTTAAGAAAACAGCTGTTGCTGTAGCAGTGTGTGTAAACTGTAGCTGTATCCTTGATTTTAATCTATGTTCTGAAGTGTAGCCCTGATTTTAATCTCAGTCATGAATTCATGCCACAGTCCTGCTTGCACCTGAAACTACACAGAGTTTGGTAACTACATACCTCCACAGAAGTCAGAGAAGTGTATACACTGAAGTGTGTCAGCAATTATTCATACACAGGTATGTGTAACATTTGTGAATGCATACCTCACCCTAAACATATCTTGATCATAAATTTAGGTATTCAAGGTTATTTGCCATACATAATTTTCTAAATTAATTTATATTTCTTGGTTTTCTTCCATATTGTATACAGCTTGTGACCAAAAACCTGTAAATGAAGCTTATTTCTCTTATTATATTTCTGTACCATAAGATATTCACAGAAAGTAGAACAGAAAGATTATATGTAATTAATAAATGCAGTGCATAATTAAGAATGAAAGCAGCAACAGCAAAAAAAACTAAATGACAATGTATCACCAAAATATTATTTATAAGATTTTATTTGTCTTTTAAGCTTTAACTTCAGAATATCAATATATTTGCTTCAATATACTAAACAGTAATTTCCTTTTGAGAGTAAGAAAAAGATGAAAAAAAAAATTAATTCCCTACTTTCACAATACCATCATATTTTCAATACTGTACAAACATGTATTAAAAATTAAAACCAGAACCAGAAATTTATTCACATTGCTAGATTAGGCTAAAAGAAACAATCTTGAGGGTGTGCTATGCATGTAGTGGGCCATGAGTCTATCCACTACATATGTTAAGTGTATAAATATATTAGGTGTATGTATGCATATATATATATATATATATATATATACATGTAGATAAAACTTTGCCTAATAGAATATTACACAAAATCTATTGCCTTAAATGTTAAATGATATGAATGCTCAGTGAGATGCACAATGTAATCTATGATTACAAGACGTGCTTCTGTCTTTGTAAGTTTAAAAACTACATGATAAAGGAACTATGAAAAACCAATTGATGACTATAAAACTGATTTAATCTCTAAGTAATTATTAGAATATTTCATTGACTTCTACAAAAGAATATAAAAATAAGCTTACCTGTATGAATATTCCTGAATTGTTTTTGAAATAAACTGAGTAGTACAGTATATTTCCATTAGGCTTTTGAGGAGGAGACCAGGATAGCATTATTGATGTGGAAGTAAGGTTTCTGTATGTAACATCTTTCGGAGGATCACTTGGTGCTGGAAAAATGTTAAGTTTTAGTATACCTAAAGTGTTTGTACCTCAAGGCTTTATACACTTTAGTACCCAAGGAATATCCACTATAATAAATTTTACAACATCCTATGGCAAATTAAATGTATTTCTGATTATGGTATAGAAACTGCTCCACAAAATAATGAAACAAAACTATATCTGTAAAAATGAATTTTTAAAATACTTTCTCAACCATATTTGTATTTAGCTGCATTTTTAAACAGATAGAGCTTTCTTATAGAATTTGTTCTGTACTTACTGCTTTGCACATAGAAAATCTAATTTGTAGATGTGGAAGTTGACTGAGTTAGGTGTCTATATTCCAAATACAGTTAGTAAGGGAAAAAAAAGGATCTGTTTCACAAAACCTAAGTTTAAAGCCTTTTTATCTCTGATTATAAACAGAATTTAGGCTCCCAACTCATGTAGGTGAACCAGATACTTAAGCTTGGACGGTAAGATAATTTCTCTTTCTTTCTCTTTACTCAGCCTATTAAATGTGCAGGAAGACCTCTGTAAGCCTTCCTCCATTAGTCTCTCCTCCTATTTTATAAAGAATAGCAGCATACGGTTCTTCTCAGTAATACAGTGATGTAGGAGAGTTAAATTCTATTCCTTAAGTCAGCTTAGGAGACTTTAAATCCATGTTTCTCACTATCCAAGAAAGTGCTCTAGAGAACATGCAATAGAGTACTGAACACTGTGAGTTATGTACCTCTCTTGCTTTGTACTGCTCTAGTTTGTGTAAAATATTAAAATATTAATTGGAGGGGGAACCCAGGACCAGGTCCTGTCCCTATAAAGTCAATTCATATTTCCATACCAGCTTCAATAGCGACTGTGAAGATCTGCAACCTGCCAATGTAGACAGATTTTGGAGGGATGGTTTACATAGATGATAATCCTCCCAGTGGCTGTGCGTTGGGGAATTGTTTATATCTGTGCAGGGTGATTCTGAAGTATGCCTGCCTACTATATATTTGGGAACAAATTATAGCAATATGATTGATGGAAAACCAGGAAAAAAATTAAACTTAATGACTTTCAAAGCACAGTGTAAGGTATGATCCTATAAAAGCCACTTTCCATGTTGGAAGTATAAAATAATTAAAACAGAACAAATAAATCAATGTATACTTACAGAGTAAATTTTCAAATTAAAAACATTTCAGACTTGAGAGGGATACTCTAAGAAGTATTATCCCTATCAGAAGTTGTGTCACAGCTGCTTAAAGTAAGGAACTATTAAAATATATTTCAAAAACTAATTTGATTTATTTCAAAGTTTAGAATGAAATTATTTGAATCTTATCTGTCCTGAAAATAAATGTTAATTTATTTCTCAGTAAATGCATAGAAATACCTATCATAATTTTATAGAACCATAGATACATGTATACACAAAGAGCCACACAAATAGGTAGAATATCTTTTCTTTATAAGTCAAATGTCACTTCTACTTCTGTGGCTTTATTAACTTAAATAAGGCTGACAGAATTTTAAGGCTGAATGAAAATAAAGGTTCATACTCCATATAAGCTTACCTCCTTCAGAAGTTCTGAATATTATAGTATCACTTTTTATGTTGCCATCTCCAAATCTTGTACTTGCTGTTAGGTAAGCACTATACTCACAGTTATATTCTAGGTCTGTGAATTCCAGTGATGTTTCTGCTACATTTACACTCCTGTTTGACATTTTATTCCTAAAGATAAAGGTTTTTATTAATTATATACGCACACCATTTCTCTCTATATATATAGTCATGGCATTTGTTGCAAAAGTGAAAAATGCATTTTCATGTTAAAAATGAGCAGTTTAGGTTTTTAAAAGAAGCTAGAATAACTTTTTTGTCTTTTATGGTGAAAAGCTAACTTTTATACTGTGGCATCACAGTAGGGCTCTTCATTTTATTTCTTAAAAAAAAGCACCCCAAAACCCCACAGAAATATGCTTGCATATTACATCAACAAAGACAATGGCTATATGAAATATTTAGGAGTATTTCGATATATTAACAGCTTTCAAATGGTTATGTGGTACCCTTGGGAAGGACACAGTAGGGCATAACTAAACTGTCTCCCTGGACAGGAATAGCGAAATATAAAAAGATTATAGCAGGGAGCATGCCCTACTGTGACTCTGTGAAATTGGTCAGAAGGCTGAAGTTATAAATGGAATAATAGAAGATGATATGGAACAGGAATTAGCTGGTGCTGAGTTAATTCTGGTGGAATGTAGCAGAGGATCAGAATGGAACTCCAGTCAGGTCAAAACCCGACGAGAAAGACTGTAAGATGTAACATTAATAAAACGCTGGTATTAGCATAGGTATGAAATGATTATCAGAAAGTAAAATAAGGTACAGAAATAACTAACCTGAATTCAACAAGTCTTATAGTCCTCATAAAGTTAACATACTTTTTATATTAAGTTAACATATTTTTTAAGGAAAAATACAGGAGGAAAATAAAAACCTAACATTCCATTCCTTCAAAGATTTCTGTATGAGTAAGTGCCCTGTGTCTCTAACAGGATTTCATACAGAGATGATAATTTGATAAGTAAAACCAAATATCTTGCTCCAGGAGTCATTGTGAAGCTCTTCACAAATGACAATGTGTTCTAATATTAAAAATAAAAATAAAAAAAAGTGATTCAAAATTACTAGATTTTCATCCTTTTGTTAACTGAATGACTGTCCCATTAGCAAAGATCACCATCTAATGTATCTGAATAATTATATTAACAAACAACTGGAATGAGAAAATATATGACAATGAAAAAAAAATCCTCCCTAACCCTCAGATTTTGAGTGGAATGTAACTTGACATGGGAAATACTCTTGGTAACAGAGAAAGTTAACAATTATATTTTTCCCAAACTTCTGACATTTTTAAGAGTCAGTAAAATTTACAAGAGATTGCAGCTGCAGTTATCAAACTCTATACAAAGAAAGACATTTTTTCCTGGATCTTTGCCCAAGGTATTCTTAGTATGGAAATACGTATCTGGTTATAATTTAAGTCAGAAGAAAATCCACAGCTTAGTGCTGCAAACAGTTCTACTCTGAGTAACTACATTCTTATATCTGAGTTGCCAAAAAACACAGGCACAGAAAGAAGAACAAAGCTTGACGTATTTCAAGGGAAGTTGATTTTCTGTCTAGAAACAACTGAGATTGTATAAAAATAAAAAAACACCGATCAAAGTGAGTGCAGCCTTCATAGACAGTGAGAAAGTAGCTAGCAGAATAAGTTAAGCCAAGAGATTTTACTGAAGAAAAATAATACAATGTTTTAAATCACATTTTTCAAAAATGCAGACAACACAGATTCTAAGAAATTGCGTAATTCCACTTGAAAAGATGTGTACAATATTTTCTTAAAAATCTGTACCTCAAAATAGACCTAGCCAATAAATATCTCACAAAAATTTGCACAAAAGGATAATGCCAAAAAACTATAGCTACATCCAAGTTCAGCAATTTTATTAATTTCACCTTTAATACTCTAAAATTACATTTAGGGAGTATGAGATTTTAGGCTCAAGGAAAGAAGAAAATTGCTTTACTACCTGCTAGCACCCAAATCCACCTTGTCCTCTGACAAATTCCATGAAATATAACTGAAAACATTGCAAATATCACCCTTCCTGTTCTACTGACTGTGGTCAGTGATTTGTTCCAAATCAGCGAAAGAAGGGTTATCAAATTTTCTATAACTGTTGCAAAATATTTAAGTGAAGTGAAGGAACATTTATTTAACAACTGTAGTAACCTTCTTTCTGCTTTATTGAGAAACACTGGGATGAACAATCTCCTCCAAAATACATTGAATACCTCCCAAGAGCAGCAAATATATGGCACAACAATTTGCCTTGTCAAATCTCCCTCTGCAATGCATTTGATGAAACTGTATAGACAACTCTTTTAAATACTTAAAATTGCTCTCCTTCCTCCACACCCCTGCCTTCATGCCAAGGAAGGAGTGAAGTTATGACCCCTTTGAAGGCAAAGGGAGTTTTTCTCTAGTGTCCTTGCCTTAACATGATACCTAAAGCCTCTCTAAATTTAGGTATGGCACAGTAAGGACAGACAAGACAGAGCAGAAAGAACGTGGGGCAAGGCTTGCAGCAAGAAGTTGTGCAGTTGCTTAGCTGCAATATTTAGAAAGATAGATCATTTAAGAGATTCTTTATAAATAATTCTGGCTAAATCCTTTCTTACAGCAACAAAAGCAGTAAGTTATAAGGGAATATAAGGATGAAAAGTTGCATGACCTCAAGTCTCTGAACACAGCGTGCATCAAACCATAGCCCTTATCATGAAGAAACTCTTCCCTAGCTTGAGGACCATCATTATTTTCAAGAGAACAGACATTCCCAGTAGACTAGAGCTAACAAGAGAAGACAAATTCGACTTTTCTGGAAAGAAGGGCTTGCTCCTCTTCACTTTATCATCAACTTAATTAGAAGTTATAATCTTTAAAAAAATAAAAATCCATAGTAACTGAGGCCGAACCCTACCCCAAAACTGTCAAATGACAATAAAATAAGCTCAAGAGTACTATGCCCATAACAACTAAGTATTTTCACATCTGGTTCACATCTCATAACATGCACTTTAGTACTTGCTTTCTGCACCTTAGTAGTGGCAATAAAATGGTAAAGTATAAATGCAATATATGAAAAGTGATGAATAAAAATTGTTTTCACTCCCAGTAGAAGTTACAGATCTTTGAAGAGATGCCACATTGCTAGACCAGCAAGGAGTAGGACAGAAGCTGCAAGTTTTAAAGTGACAAAACTCTTTTGTAAAGGTTGTAAAGGTAAGAAAATATCACAGGGGATTATAAGGGGGAAAAAATAAAAATGAAAAAAAAAACATAGAACATAATAAATGAAAAGTGTCTGTTGAAAATCCTTGTTTGCTATGAATGTAATAAACACAAAATATAACAGTAAACATAATTGCTAGCCCATATGAAAACTGTGAACATGTCTCAGAGAGGCTGTCTATGAAAGGAGACAATACTCCTCTATGTTAAGCCTATTTCAAATCTCCTTGGCAATTCAGCATGGGTTTGTGCCCTGCCTTGCAGCAGACCTAATCAGAATATAATGAAAGAAGGCACCATGTTCTAGTATAAATCTGAATTCACTTACTATAGCATAACCTTTGAAAAAAATGTTGAAAAGGCTTACAAAATGTTGAAATTATCCCCCCAGTTTTTGGCTACTTGGCGTTTCCATATAAAAAAGTCCAGTATTTTAAGTGCTGGATGAGTATTTGTTCTCCCAAAACATGTAATCAACATATTGTGTAACAAAAACCTAACATTCCTGATAGGTTACAGATTAACGTTTATCCTCAGAACTACTTCCAGAAAAATCTTACCAGACATAAACTGTGTAATAGAGGATAATTCCATTTGGCTCCAGCGGAGGTTTCCATGACAACTTCACAGTGACACCCAACAACTGTTTTACAGTGAGGGCTTGTGGAGGAGAACTTGGAGCTATAAAATGAGAGAACAGGACACAACATCCTGTTAAAGAGCTCAAATCAGTGGGAGAAGTAGCATCTTTAAATTGGCTTTGAAATATTTGTGATAGGAAGTTAACCTTGTACCATACTGGTACAGTATCCATCAGCTAATGTTAAGGCACAGCTTCTTTTCCTTTTTCTGACAGATGATAAAAGAAAATTTTGCATGGTGGTGTTAGAACATCTGTTTCTGTGATTCAATGGAAAAAGTGCTTCATGAGAAAACAGAGCAATGGCTAGGTCACAGTGATTCACCTACTGCCCAAGTACATTGCTGTAATTTTTTTTCCCTTCTAATAAAAGCAAGAGTTTTATAGACATGAACACATGTAAAATACAGCATAATAGTTCCCCTGAGAAAAAAAGGTGCTGTAAAGAATTACACAAAGTGGCAAAAGGTGGAAAAGTGGATAAGCATGGCACTGAGAGATGATAGAATTGTGGGATACTACAGCAGTAAAATCTATTCACTCCATCAAATAAGGACCACATTCATACACTTAACATGTCACAAGGGCAAATGAAAAGATAGCCATTCACTGAGATCCTTAAAATTTGTTTTAAGATGGTCCCTAAATGAGACCATATCCTGATTCTGTAGGGAAACATTGTAAATAAGTGAAAATTCTAGACCATGTTTGATTTTGTTCTAAGGTCCTTATTAATTTTACTGAAGAAAAATAACTAACTTGTGCATAAATGATCCTGCTTTATTATCAGCATGTTATTGAGAAATGTATCTTTGTCTGCATGTTGATTCATGGACCTATGTATCACTATGAAGCAATATTAGAATTACATTTGTTTTTCTCAAATTAAAACAAAGAGCATCATGCACTAAAAATTCAGGTCATAGCTGTAGTCATGCATGAAAATTGAGAATATGAGCATAACTATTAGCAAATCTATGAAACATTTGGTCTGAACCTTGGAACACTGTGTTCCTGTGAATACGGAACATGTGGTGTATTATAAATATTGTTGTTTTTCACTTCTTGTTCCTTTCACTATCTTGAAGGTTGGCATAAAGGTTTTATTACTCTTTATATTATAGAAGAAACAGTTTTATATTTTTCATGAATACACAATAGATTCAGTGAGTGTATTTACCGGTGAAAAATGTTGACAGCTGTATTTTGTGTTTTACTTGTTATATTATCCTCAGTGGCCGTACAATAAAATGGTGAATGCCGTCTTTTTGACATGTCTAGCTCATTCTACAATCCTTATTCTGAGAATTTTCTGGTTTTTGCTAAAGAATAGAAACTATATTGCTCTTAGTAAAAATACTCTCTGTTTAAAAAATGGATTTATCCATTCTAGCTCTTTTCAGTCTGCTCCAGCAACTTAACCCTTGACCAAAGTTTTTTTTCACTGACAGTGTGGCTGGTGGGTTACTTTGTCAATGCTGCTTTAGACAGGTTCCCAGAGATTTCCTTCTCAAGCAAAGGAGAGGAACAGACACAGCCTTTTCCAAAATATGACTCACAGCACCTAAATTAAGATTCTTGCTATGAATTTTTTTCAGGATTCCTCTGCAGAATCTAGAGAGGTCACAAATGATAACTTTGTAAACAACATTGTGTACTGAAAGTACAAGTAAAATTTTAAAGTTCCTCTGCTGGTTTTAGACCTATTGTAAAAAGCAGCAGGGGCTGCAACAACTGTGTTCTACCCTCAGCCTGCACACGTTCCAGCTCATTTTGGAAGTCCATTGCTACAGATGATGGACTTGGGGCATTTTCATAATATTAATAATTTCATATCTATCTATGTGTACCTGTACATGCATATGTTTAGAATAATACAAAAATCTCCCTGCAAGAAACCCCACAGAAATGTCCCTGTACCATTCAAACTTCCTTTCTGTGGTTTTCTCTTTCCCGAGCTCTCACATGACTGAAAAACCAAATACAATATTTAATTCTACAATGTCATGCATTAGATTAAAATAATATGAGTAAATTAAGACTCTTCAGAGTCATAAGATACTGGTAAGATCAAAAGACCATGCACAGCAATTGCAAAATTTCATACAGCTTGTACTGACTAATATATTTGTAGATAAATGAATAGATAGATAAATCATTTGTGTGTAGATGCATATATACAAATAGAAATGGAGAGACATAACTGCCAACAAAAGCCCATAAAAATTAAAAACATCTGACATCAGGTGTAAGAGTAAATTAAGAATGCAGGTAGAAAATATTATACTGAAACCTCTGTTTTGACTTACCATCTTCATCAGTTAGTATATGCAGAGGTGAACTACGAATGCCCTCCCCCACTGCGGTACTAGCAGACACTTCTACAGTATATTCTGTATATTTATTTAAATCTAAACAACAACAACAAAAAAAAATCAATAAAACAACCATTCAATGGGACAAATTCATTAATTTAATTTTAATGGACTTTAAGTATTTTTGAAGTAGTGAATAAGCCTATCACACTGATCTGTGTCATTATAGACTGAAATAAGCATTAGGAAAGCTTGGAACACAAAATATTTTGCAAAAGGGGCAAAGCCCTAATTACCAGTTTGTACTTCATATTCCTAGAATGCTTTGCAGTTTGTCCTTGGCTGTACTCTGAAAGTGTAGCAGTGGAGGTACTGAGTTCCCAGCACTAATTGCTGTGCCATGCCTCAGCAATAATGACAGAACTTAGGAAAAGATGCAAAGATGAGTGGAAAAGGAAGTTTTTTATGTAGAATAAGATCAGAAAGATACGAGTGGCTGGAGGATTTACTTTGTTACAATGATAAGTCTGCAAAGATATATATTGTAGTTCCTTGTACTTTAAACATCTAAAATACAGTGAGATATATGTTAGGCTCTATACCACTCAATGCCCATTTCACCACATTATGACAAGACACAAGTTATTTCTCAGGACAAGGAGCAAAAAGACTTTCTGTAAGGGCAGAAAGGATCAGGTCCAACCAATGAACTAATATATCTCTGTCTGTCTGTTGCATACTTCTCAGAAAAACTAACAGTTGCCATAAGTTCCAGATCATTATATACTGGCCTGCAATACGTAGTGTCAGAAGAGTAGTGTTTATAACTCTTTCTTCAGTCCCATTAGTCCTCGTGAGATATATTGTGTAGGTCTGTATGATTCCATTGGGAATGGATGGTGGAAAAAATGATAATTCAATTTCCATGGATGAGATGTTCCTGTAGGTTATGTTTTCTGGTGCAGAATCAGGAACTAGAAGAAAAATATATAGATTTCAACCAGTTTCAAGGATTTGGAAAAAGATCTTATAAACCGATTTCAGTGAACAATGTTGTAAACATTTGGATTTGAATAGTATTTTTTTTTTATGAAATACATTTTAAAAGAGGCTGAATTTGAAAACCAAAAACACTCAAACACACACAGTACCAACGAAGTCATTTAAAAAGAAATGATAGAAATCATCCTTACTCTTTGTACACAAAAGAGAAGAACAGAATTCAAACTCACTGGCTTGCAAAGAAAGCAAGTACTTTCAAAATTATTAAAACTTATCTCCTGGCCATCAAAAGCTATCATAAAGCAACTTCTTGTCAAAAATTTTCATTTTTAAAAAAAAATACACACCAGTTTCAGAAGTTCTGACCAGAAGTGGAAAAGATGACTGATTCCCATAGCCAAGTCTGGTGAATGCCCTTACTGAGATGTTGTAGAGAGTATATGGCTTCATTTCACTTAGTGATATACTTGTAGATGAGGCATTTTTCATGAAAAAATCACTGGAATCGCTGTACAGAACTTCATAGTGAGTTATGAGACCATTAGGCTGCTCAGGTGGTAACCATCTCAGATTTATTTCTGTTGCAGTTACATTTATTAATTCTAAGTTTTGAGGTGGGGAATCTGGTTCTGCAACACAGAAATCAGAAAAAAAACCTTTTCAAATAATTGAATGCAGAACTGAGATCATAAGCCTATTGGATACTGGCATTGGATTCTCACTGTACCAAAAGGGCTACACTCATTTTCTCATTCTCCTTCTCAAAGCCTTACCACTTTTTACCTCAGTTAATTTTGGTATGTGTTTCATATGTTCACTTGGATTGGTGAACCTAAACCACTACAGTATGTCTCTTTTCCACTCATAAAACTATGCTTTTTTTTTTTGCCTTGTGACACTTAAGTTTTTCTGGAATTTCTTCTAAAGCTATCTGAAACTGCACTTGTTAAGAAAAAACTTTCTTCTCACTACCAGTCTCATGCAGACTGATCCTTCAAATCCTTTCACTGTCTTCCTCATATTCAGTTCTTCAAATTTGGATTAATGTCCTCTTACTGTTTTCTATGTAAATAACCACCCTTAGTATACTTCACTGAATCAACTATTAAACCAAGAAAGAGACTGTATGCACAGTAACTAAATTCCCTTTAGTGAACCCAGTGTAAATCTTGTATACTCTGGTGTGAAGGTCATGCACAAAGCAAGCCCAGCTCCAGGGTGGTGTGTGGCTAAATCTACCGGCAATGTATGAGTGCATGTGACTCCAGCGAGGTGCTAAGGCATGGAAAGGTCGAAGGAGTGAGTGGGCTGCACTTATGAATAAAATCAGCTCTGAATGTCAGCTTTGATTCTTATGAAAGCTTCACCACTTCACCCCTGAAACAGTCTGTAAAATCAAGATAAAAATATACTAGGTATTCAGGATCATAGGATTCACTTTGTGTACAGATACCCATTTGCAGATATTTCAGAATTCATCATGATTTTTTTTTCCTAGAAGGTCTCACAAATCACTTTCATTCCTGATTTCTGAGCACATGAAAGTGTTAACTGTAACAGATCACTGCTCTCTGGATGACAAGTCTACCCACATGGATATTTCCCATGTGAAGAAGCTTAATTTTTAATTGAAATACATTTTGCCATTTATCTGGCATGGTAAAATATTTAAATGCAACAGCCTCATTTCTTCCATCCTAATGCAAGTTATCTAAGACAGTTGTAGTGAATCTTTTATTTGGAGCTATCTCTCTTTACAAGAGTCAAGCAAATTTCTGTTCCTAGGTTGGCTAAAATTAGGAGAGATGAATCTCAGTCTGAATTACTTCAGGAAATCTAAACAAGAAGGAGAAGATTAAAAATTATGCATAGCCTTATATAAAGGCAAGAATTCTTGGTGGGTTTCTCACTAGTTTCCTCGAGCCTTGCATGGCTCTTTTATGAATGAATGAACAGTAGACTGTTGGCTCTGAAAAATTTCTTTAACACTCACAGGCAAGGGATTGTAAGCTTTCAGAGAAAAGAATATTTATATAAGCGATTTTCTGTTCTTGTGATATGCGCTTCCCCTGTAGAAAACACCAACAGCAAAGAAGAATGTAAATTTTAAAAAGATTTGCAACTATTTTAAGTTTCACCATTTAATTTTGTGTGGTTATTCAAATCACCTAAGCTTCATAGATACCCATGATTTTTAATCCTGTAGTCCTTTTCTGTACTTTATTGACACTCTATTTTTTTCTTGTATTGTAATACATTTGAAAATGAGAGAGATAAATGACGATTGGGCCATCACCCCCTGTATTACATCAGTAAACCTGGAAATAACTTTGCTGAAACCAGTGAAAATACAAACTTAATACAAACAAGAAAAGACTAATATTCATGGCTCTAGTCTGCAAAACAAATTCCCATGTTTTCTTTGCAGAAGCCAATTACAACTCCAGCTCTTGCCCCAATGACTTCATGGGTTGGAACTGCCTTGCAAGAAAGTAGGATTCAGAAATCTTCATAATGTAGTATTATCCCTGACATTAAAATTATTGATCAGTCTTAAAATTAATAAAACATATACAAAAGCAACTGCTTATTATATTCAGCACTAAATAATCTTTACTTAATCAGCATCTTTGTCTACAAGTAGAAATATGGCCTTTGAATTGTTGAAATATCCATATGCTTCAAAACCAAACTAATTTACACGTGATAATAAAAAGAAAAATAATATTACATGGAGTCACAAAGATTATGATTTAGATGGGTGCTAGGGACATATTGTTTTGAGAGAGGGAGCCTCAGCTCTGCAGCTTTCCTTACATTTGTCTATCACATTTGAAATCAGTTGATTGTGGGTCATGCCACGGCTTTCATTATTACTTTTTTAGCACTTAGCTAAAAATGGACTGAATGAAGTCACTCACTGATAGAAGACTGATAATTTCAACACTGGTTTTATTTATACACTTTGTTCCCCCTTTTTGTATGTGACAGTCTTCTTTTTGAACAAACACAAAGTTCAGTACAGAAAATAAATCATCATTGCAAGCAACGTATTACCATCCTCAGGAGTTCGCACAAAAACATCATTCTCTTCAGACAAAGCACTTTCTCCAACTGCAGTAGAGGCTGTGACTCTCATTTTATAATTCGTGTACTTTTTTAGACCTGAAAAGATTAATTTTAAAAAATCATGACTCTTAACTTCGTAAACTAGACTGTTGATTTCTTTTGTCATAGCCACTTATAAAAATATAGGACTGGATACTGTCCTGAGAGTTTTTATACACCTTTGTCCCCTAAAAGAATATTTACATTACCATTTCTTTGGTGACAGTCAAATAGGCATGCAGTTAATGCAGAAGATTTTGAAGTAAGTCAACTGGCTTCAACCCTGCAAGTAGCTTGAAGAATTCGTCAAGCACATCAAAGAATGCATACATGAACATCCAAATATGAGGGTTTACTCTGTATGCATTATTTTGATTAACATCAATTAATAAATGAAACTCCATTAGGAATGTGTTTGCTTCCATTAGTATAAAAATTACACCCTTAAAATAAGAAAATTGCTATTAATGTTAGACAAATATTGTGAAAAAATTCAAATCTGAAAAAGACTAGACAATTTAGGAATATTTTCCTATGTGGACACAGGAAACTGAGGCAAATAATCCGAGGAGAAATCCCCTTACAAAATTACTGCTTGTACCATTTCAAAAATTACTGTTTTTCTTAACCAGCCCTCTTCTCCCATCTCACATACCCTGCATGTTCCTCCACAGAAGACAAGTCTGGGTAGTGTCCTAACCTTGTTTTTACATGCAGTTTTGTTGTGTGTGTGGACATGTGTGATTATGTGAGATTTGATCCTCATACATTTCAAATGACATTACATAAAATTGGAGAAAAAAAAGTTTGTAAAATGTACTTGCAAGATAAAATTTTTATATTTTTTTAATCAAATGACACTGTACCTGTCATAAGTAAGCTGTTGTTTGAAGTAGTTTCATTAAATGCTCTTTTTGTATCCAGTTCCATTGCATAAACAGTGTAATGAATAATTTTCCCATTGGGATTTGCTGGAGGATCCCAATACAGCAAGACAGAGGAAGAACTAATATTTTTGTAAGATATATTTTGTACTGAGCTTGGGACTTAAACAAAAACATAAAAATATAACAGTAAGTAAATAAGTAACTAAAAAAAGTCAAACATTCAGTGAAATAAGTCATGTATGTTAACTATGAAAATACCAGAGTTATAATTTACCTTGCTCCTGTGTCCTGGCTGTAAGAAGTGCTGGTGGTCCTTCTCCAACAGCCGTGAAAGCAGACACACTAATTGTGTAATCTGTGAAAGGTGTGAGGCCCTTTATAATATAGGACAGTTCTTCAGCCAAAATATCAATGCTATATTCATTATCTGTGAGTAAATAGAGAGAAATAGCTACTTACTGATAATTTTATTTCTTATGCATTCTAAACTCACTTTGGTATGGAAACCTGGAACTACTTTATTCTAAAAGAATTAATTTTCCCGTCAATTACAAAAATATAAAGAAAAGTCTACATTCCACCTCTTAACTCCCTAAAGAAGAGTCTATTATAGGTCCATTTTCATGTGTACAATAGATAGATTAGCCTAGGTGAAAGAGTGAATGAGCAACAAGTAGAATTGTGAGGTTCTGTGAGTAATCAGTCCCCTAGAGGCTAGGAAGGTACTTTTGTATAAGGCCTAGTCTCTCCAGTGATTTCAGAACAATGGCTCCCAGACTGACGGAGCTTTTGAAAGGTTTTAAATATTTTTAATTAAGAAAGATAGATTCCTCCTTCCTTGCCCTCACAATGGTGCTAGAACAACAATACTAGGAAAGACTGCCTTCACAGATCCCTTCACACTGGTATTTTTTAGCTGAAGAGTTGTGGTCATTAGTATGATGAATCCATGCGTGCCCACAAAGAGATTCTGGTGCACTCACAATAAGGTTCAAAGTCAGCCACAATCCAACTGTGTAGGCCAAAATCATCTGCTATAAAGGACTAATTATGCCAATGCAACATGTAAAGATGTGGGCGCTTCATATACCTGAATATCAGGCTCAGAGTTCAGTGAGAAGGGCATTAAAAGGAAGGCATTGAAAAATCAGCAGACCCTGTCGAAAATTTGGCTGTCAACAGCTTTAACTAGTATAATCACTCCTATAAAATAATACTTGTATGGTAGATCACAACAGACACTGGCTAAAATAAATTTGCTGCAACAGAGACATCTTTTAGCAAGCCAATACTTCAAACTGAATGAGGCCATAAAAAGAAGATTTACATTGAAAACACTGTACATTTCCTGTGTATGACAAAGAAGATTCTTCAGGATTAACATAGCACAGAAAATATCCACTGTTGTTTAAAATAAGGGATTCAATTCTGGTTTTAGATATTGGTGTATATAGATGAATTCAGTGACTTAATTAAATCATTAAAAAAAAAAAATAAAACTTTTATTTTCTCCCCACTCTTCAAAACGCTGTCAAAATTTAGAGTGATATTTGAAATCCCTGCCTGTCAGCTGAGGGCTGCTTGATGATTTGTAAATATCCATACTTGGTAAAGAAACAGTGGTCCATTGATAATACAGAACAAGTGTACTCGCTAATGACATCACCATGTCATGGGGTCATCTCCACCTGTTTGTAACCCATATAGCAAAGTTGTAACTTTTTGACCTATTTACCTTCACTGACATTTGAAAACCTATTAGTCAAAAGGCTTAGAGAAATCAAGGTCTCTGAAGGGCTTGGAGATATGTTAATCCCTGACAATCACACCTGCTTTGGCAACTGTAATAACTGATTGTCTATGCAGCTTGGCTGATGGCTCTCGGGTGCTCCTTTCACTAGGAAGAAGGTCAGCTGGGTGACAAGGGGCTAGTTCCTGCCTGTGTGGCATTCCCATTTGCTTCAGAAGGTTATTTGGTAGTAAAAAAATCTGACTCCAGCAAATGACCCATTTATAATTTGCTTGAACCATGTGCTAAAGATCATATCTGGGACAGTGATGGGGGTCCTTCAGAACAAAGAAGCAGGTAGAAAAATACCCTAAATTATCTTACCCAATGCAGAATGCAGCTCTGCAGCTCCATTTATATCAGGCAAATTATCACCAGATACACTTGTAAATATTACTGGGGAAGCTGTCTGAATACTGGGAAACATTTCAGCTGAACCTTCATATAAATCATTGTCTGCTTCCACTGAATTCCAAGGGGGAGGAGAAGGTTTGGTATTTTCATTTATTGCGTATGGTTCCAAAGAATCAATCAGATACTACGAGTTAAAAATATAAAAAGAAATCACAAACCTAGTCATCACTAAATGATATAATTAAATTTCTATCTAATATAAAAATAATATGTGTATGTTTCTGCATGCACATAGATACTATGTAAATGTTGACATACAAATGTTATTGATCATTAGAATAATTTAAAAAATATAATCTTTGTCATAAAAATGTTCAGTTGCCAGTAGCCTACAACATTTTATTTTGGTTATTGTTTAATCAAACACCACTTAAAATTTTTTCTTAAAATATATATTTTATATTAAGGTGGCAATTTCAGAGTAAGGCCTTTCATTTTAAAGCTGTATCTTTGGAGCTATATTGAACTTGGGAGATTTTATTTGTACTAAATATATCCTGAAAGAAGGCAGCAGGCACAGAAAACAAGAGGATTTCACGGAAAACAAGAGGATTTCAGTGGCCATTCAAGTCCCTCAAGGAAAGAATTAGCAGGCTGACTAGATCTCTGAGAGGGAATAAGACAGAGAAAAACCAGAAGCTAATGAAATAAAGGGGAGAGAAAGATAAGGGTGTATATATGTGAAAAAAGAGAGTGAAAGGGAGGCAAGTGATAGAGGGGCCTATAGGACAGAAGATGAAAAGAACAGATCCAGTCAATTGGAAAGGGATGGCGCAGACATAAGAACAACAAAGAGAGGAGAAACGAAAGCAGAAAAGAGAGAGAGAGGCTAGAGCATAGGTACAAAATGGTGTGTTAGCACCAGATCTTCATGCCCCTTCAAAATCTGGGAGTAAATCCAGGACACAAGTATCTCTGAATTGTTCTGCTGTCATCTGGAACACTCCCCACTCACACATATGGCCCATCTCATTGCCAGAAAGAGATGCTTTTACAGTGATGTAACTAATACACTTTAGTCCTTTCCCTATGGACTCTGGGCAGAGAAAGGGCAAAGCCCTTTTTTACTCCTTTACTGTGAGGTACATTAGCCACAGGCACAGATAGAGCATCAATCTCACCTAAGTACCAAAAGGTAAAAACTGTATATGACTCATCTTCACCAGCATTTCATAGCAAAACAGTAGGCCACATGGAAATACTTTTTGCTTATGAGGATTTTCCACATATAAGACAACAGCTTTTGGTGTTGTAACTCAACTGGTTATTGAGTACCATTAGCACTGTGGGTCTGACAGTTCAAGTCCTGTAGCTGCTCTAAGCTGTGGTCAATGCAGTTCTAGATAAAGCAAAGTATTTTATGATTTGCTTTGGTTTTTAATTAGAAAATTACATTCAATAAATTATAATAAAGCAGCAATGATACTGCACTAAGAAGTCAAAAATTAGAAAATTCCATGACTAAAACATTTTTGTGCAGACTATTTAAATTTTTTGCATCCGGACTATGATAAAATCTTTAATTACAGAGTAATATACTTTCCTTTTCCAAGGATGCCTGCCTGGCTTAATGAATGGATCCTTATCCTATTTTTTTTTCCCCTTTCTCCTTATTTAACATTTGACTCCAGGGCTCTATTTAATGTATATTGTTCAACTTGAAAGTGAACTCCTTCCTAGAGCTCTACATCAAAACCTTAGATTCCAATTCAGATCCAGTGAAAGACATCACTGTCTGAAAAAATAAGGAACTGTGCAGACTTTGGGCACCTGTTTTCAAAACTCAGACCAAAAAGCCCTGCCTCAGAAGGAATTCAGTCCTGAGCTGAATGTTTCTGGGGGTCTGCAGTTCTGTGCTGCATATTCAGAGCTGCTCCTCTAAGCATGTAAAGCACACCAGCACCCAAAATCCAGAAGCTAGACTGATTGACAGCATAGGTCCCCCAAGAGATATGATCCCATAGATGTACACAGATATCCTTAGTATGCAACCACAGCATGGAGTTAAGCATAAAAAGAGGCAGAAAGTCTTAGCCTTGCTAGTACAACACTCAACCATCCTTTGGACACTTCTGCTGAATTCACAGGGTTCATACCCACATCTCCTAGAGGTTTTACTGAGTGGCTGTGTATCAATCTAGGTACCCAAATCTTTACTCTTAATAGTCTGGCCACCCTATGCCACAAAGAACTCAAGGACTCAGAAGGGCAAGACTGTGGGCTGAGTCTTCCTGCCTTTAGCAGCTGGATAATTCTGTCAGAATGATTTATTTTATTGTGTTGTGGAAACTGCATTATTGGAATCTTTTTGAAAGCCAGTCAGAGAAAGAGAGTGATCTGAGGAAGCTGGCTTTTAAAAACATTGACAAGTCATCTGTGGGAGCTACTTCCATGTTCTGTAAATGTCAGATAAGGCAGAGAGCAAATTTATTCTAACATAAAATCCATATTAAAAAAATAATAAAATAATACCTTATTTTTGTCTCCAAGAATAGTGTTTTCCAGAGTGATAAGCGTTTCCTGCATGTGAACTTTAACTCTGTACTGGGTAATGATTCCATTTGGTTGCTGTGGCTTCCTCCAAATAATTTTTATATATGTGGCTTCCACTTCTGCTAGTTGTAAATCTGACACAGCACCTGGGACTAAATATTCAAGAGGAAATTTAAGTTCATTAAACACTTGTGATTATTACAAGGTTTTTCAGCATTGGATGAAAAGTACAATAGACAATCAAATTTCACATCCTTGTCTTTTGAGTTGACCCTGTGCAGGATAGAGACTTACTTCATATGTTTTCTTAGTAAAGAAGTTACAGTTCTAAAAATACACACGCTTTTTTAACTCATAAGATCTGTATTGTAGGTTAGACACTAAGATGATATAAACCAGGATAGCTCTACTGAGGTCTACTTGATTGGAATCAAGCAGACTTTTTCTATTTTCCTATATGGAGTCTTAAGTATATTTGAAAATGAAAAGTTAGTTCTAAAATCATCAAAGCTATACTAGAATGAAGTAAAAAGCTTGGGAAAAAACATTAATGTGATACATCTTTTTAATTTCCCTTTTACAAAAGGTTTTTGTAATTTTATTTAAGTTTATAGAATTTTATTTATATTATATATTTTATATGTGTGCAATTATAGATATGAAATATATATCTATATATAGATAGAAATTATATAGTTTATATAATTTCTTCATTTAAAACTCAGTCTAAATTATATTATAATTTCCATAGGACCACCAGAGCTAAAAGACATTTATATTCAATAGAGTGATATTCAGAGTTGATACAAAAAGAAATATTTTTTTTCCTAATAGACTTCAATAAAAGACAATTTTGTAATTATTTGCATAAGGAGGATTTTTAGATTTGGCTTTAAAGAAAGACACTCTTGTGTTATGCTAAAAAAACCCCAAACCCACTAAAATTCTCTTTGGCTCCTGACAGTGCATTTCGACACAATATGAGAATTACTGAATGTACTCAGGTAAGTCATCCCTGGAGCTGTCTCTGAGAGCTGCCAAAAGTAGATCATTCAGGAAAGAATACAGTAGAGAAAGATAGGTTTTTGTATTCATATTTCAAAGTGCAAAAGATAGGTTTTCCTCCCAGTGTTATACCTTAACAGCAAACATTGCCAGCAATCCCCAAGGTGGAGATTTTCTAAATTTGTGTTGTGCGGCATAAACATAAGTCAGAAATAACCATCTTGAAACTGCCTATTACACACCAAATCTCATTTTTCCTCACTCATCCTCGAATGCTGGCCAAGAATCCCACACAATCTCACGTACATGGAAGATAAAACTGCATTTCCATGCAGCCAAGGGCTCTAACCTGGATAGCTGGTTATTTTGGCCCTGTCTCAGAGCTGCCCTCGCTGCTGATGGTGGCTCCATCAGAGATGGGTTTGGGCCCTGGGTTTGCTGAGAAGGAGCCAAAGGAGCGGTTCAGGGAGGAACGGGGCTGAAAGAGCAGCAGAAGGAGGCTGCGCTGCTCTTTCTTTTCCTCTTGCTGCCATCTAACGGGGCAGAGCTGGCCCTGCAACTTCATCACTGTCTAAAACTATCATTTGACTTCCATTTCGAAAGAAATTACATTTCTTTCGCAATCTCTGAAGGCCTGTGATAGCAGACAAATGGACTGACAAAGTATGAACCTGACAAAAACAAAGAAATAAATGACATAATAACATTTAGCTGATTTCTTTAGGGTTTTTTTGTAACCTTTTTTCATCTCTTCTAGTGCTCTTATATCCATTCTTCTCCTTTTCAAAGTACTTTAAAGGCTCTGAAGGGAAAACTGAAACCTTTTTAACATCCATCCAGGGGTTTTTTTTCTTCTCTATGCTTGCTTACCATCTGCAGGAGTGAAAACTGTAAGGTTGGTCCTTGGCCCCAGCCCAGCGCTTGTCTCAGCACTGACATACACGTCATATGTTGTAAACGGCACAAGGTTACTAAACACAAACCTATGGTCTTTTGTACTGTTATCCAAAACATGACCTGGAATTAAAAATAAAGAGATTTTAGGTCTAAAACAGAAACAAGTCCATGGCTTCTTTCCAGTATGATGAACAAATGAAAAGACAATTTTTTCTGGGGAGAAGCTAACCGGGAATCAATGGACTAATGCTGGATATATGGGGAATGAAACAACCAACCAACCAAGCCACTTCAAGGATGAGCTTTTAGAGGAAGAGATTAAAAAAAAATTATCTTACTTTTCCTGTGTGGTCCCGTAAAAACATTAGAATACAGCTTATGTCTTACTGAACTACAGGCAGTTCTGTAATTTCTGCATCTATATATTTCTGAGTTTAAAAAAATTGCAAGAACATCAAAACAGACTTAAAGAGTTGATTGCATACTGCATGAGGATGAAAATTCTCCATAAATCTTTAACAGAAAGAGAAAAAAGTAAAGGTAAGATACAGAAAAATTTGGATGTATAAGCACAGCAATTCACCTGTACTTAACCTGTCATCTCCTGGGAGGCTGAGGAGAAGTTGATTTTCCCTGTTCTTAGGAATATCTAATGTGAAATCAACTGTTCCTTGTGATGGACTGACTATTCCCTTAAAATTAATCTACAAACAGTTTAAACACAATAGTAAAATAGAGACACATAACACTGCTTTTGACTATCCATTTTTGATTGGCAGGCCCAGAAGAATGTGTAAGGAAATAATCATAAAAAATCAGAAGAAATGGTAACATCAATTCTGACTTACCAGATGGTCCATACAGCTCAACTCTGTAACTGAATTTCCCTGTTACTATGGTTGGTGGATCCCACATTACTGAGAAAGACTTTGCTGTAATGTTGCTCTTGGCAAAATTCTGTGGTGGATCTTCTGGAACTTAAACAATATTGGAAAAAGTCTTTGACCATAAAATATTTTATATTAGGATGACCAAGGACCCCATATCAGACAATTCATTTTAGACATAAAAATTAAATATTCTGAAGGGAAGCCATTAAAGCATATCGTTAAAATTACTTCATTTCTGTTTTAAGACAACTCTCATAAATGGATCAAGAGTGTTGATAGTACGCAAATAATCTCTAAGAGACAAAGGTGAAAAATAAACTAAAATTAGCCCTGAAAACTTAGAAGAGAAACTGAGCAAAATTTCATCAACCCTAGACAGAGTGGCAAACTAAGACTATTGAAATTTTGTCAAAGCAATTATACTGAACATTTCTAGCATGGAATAATTTTTATTTTTTTTATCTGAACATTGCTATCTATTTTGTATGTATGAAAGAGAACCAAGCAACATCACACCATGTCAAGTAAAAGAATGATGTGCTAGCAAACAGAAAGCCAGAACAACATTCCTCTGGAAAGCCTTTTTTTTATAGCTCTGGTAACAGTGTTCCCACTACCTAAGCCATTATAGAAGTGCTGCTCATGGACCATTGATTCCGATTGAAAAACAGTGAATTGCAACAAATCAAAAATCAACTTCACCTAGTGCTTAAAGATTTCTTCAGCACTGAACAACTTTCTGCAATAGGTACAGATTGCCAACATAAGTACAGGAGTTTTCTTTATCATTGCTCATTTCTCTACAAAGGCAAAGAAGCTTAAGGTGCATTTCTATGCACACAAAACCCATACTTTTAGAATATTATGCATGACAGCTATCCCCTTCATCTTTATTTTCAATTCTTCCACCATTATTCTATTTGCAGTTCTTATATTGCCCTCTCTTTTTCATAAAATTTGATCTGTCCTGAGCATAATTTTGGTGTATTTGACTTCTAACAAAAAGTGAACTCTCACTCATTGTACATTATTAGATACATAAATATATAAACATTTTCAATTTATTCCCTCAGGTAAAATTAAGCAATCATGAAAATACAAAAGCATGATACAGATAAAGACAGATTTGGACAGAAGTATCTCGCAGCAGAAAATCAAACCTGTATTTTGAAGTTTTTCACATAAATCTGGGAACCTAGTTGCCATTTTAAAGCCGTATGTATTTAACGTACCTGATTCTGGTGTCCGGACAATGGCGCTGTCAATGTAGCCCGCTTCAGTGGTGACTGCAGAGACTTCAAAAAGATAGGTGGTGTATGGCCTGAGGTTAGTTACAACAAAGCTGATGGGTTCACTCCAAACAGAGCTCATTTGACTTGGTGCCTCTGTAACTGGTGTCACTGTAGTCTGTGAAAGAATTGTGGGTTTCCCAAAAGTAGTTGAAGGAGTGGTAGTACTCCACAGAAAAGATTCACTCTTATCCTATAAATACAAAATATGAAACACAATCAGGTGCATCTATAACCAGTAACTCTAAATACATGTAGATAAAAAAGGCAGACCATCTTTGAAAAAAATTACCCTAAATTGATTCTCCTTTTTGTACTTCAGTTTCCAAATTCAGGCAGACTGTGCTAATGCTTCCTATTAGTGACAGTGTTATAGTTTCCTGCCTTTTTCAAAGATCTCAAATCTGCCTGAATAGAAGCATCTCTCTAGAATTCATCTAACTATTCCCAGTTTCTGTTTTCAGCATTCAGTCTCCCTCTTGAAAAGAATGTTCCCTAGCACAATCCTTTTGCATCACATATGTGTGTGTGCATGTGCATACACACTACAACACACATGTATCCATGCATCTTGGATAAAACTAGACAGTTTCTTAATCCATCCTGTCAGGAGACAACTCTGAAAAATTGCTAGGCATTGTGGTGACCAATGCTCATGGTTCAGCAGGTGGCAGCCTGCCTTCTCAGTGCTGAATTAAATCAGCCTGGTGTCAGGGACCATTGCAATGCCTAAGATGATCTTCCAAATAAAACCTGAAACCAAAGTTATGATAATTTATGTCATTTAAAACCACTTTTCATTAAAGCACCAAGCTTAGGAATTTGAAAAAACATAAAAAGAAAAAGGTTCTGTTACCTTATGTTTTGACATTTGAGTAATTGCAAAATTCTGCTCAAAGTAAGAAGGATAAAAAGAAAAAATTCTAAACAAGAGAATTTTCTTCAAGAAATTCCAACAGGATACAATGGTTGCAGGTCGGAATTCAACAATAAGAACAATTCAAACTAAAACCATATTTTTGAAAATCACTCTGCTAATCATGTTTGATTTTTATTTTGATATGAGAAGTATTTAAAAAATATTGAAATGTGATACACAGAATAAAGCATATTTTTAAATGCAAAAAGCATTATCATACTACATAGAACATAAGACATTATGTTATAACAATACTATGTTATAACATTGTGTTATAACAATACTATATTTTCTGCTCTGACCAAAAAACCCCTATAACTTTTTGGGGTTTTTCTAATTGAATAGTTTGTAAAACAAAAAAATAAAAAATTGAAAGCTGAAAAACCCAGAAATTTTCTATTTCATGATTTTCTGTTAAAAATATGGCAAACTTAGCCTTTCATAATATTTTTACTTTGATTAAACTCAAATTTTCAAGCAAAAGCATTCCATTTAAACTACATTGAACAGAAAGGGTTTTCTTCATCCATTTTGTCTTGTCTTGGGACTAAGTTTGTAAGGTTTTTGGAATCTTTCTGAAAATCGAGCCTCCATATTTTTGTGTCTCAAATTTTAAATGTAAAACTATATTCTGTGGGTTAAGTCTATTTCTAATTTAAAATGTCTATAGCACTTACATTACATTCTGGTAACCTCCCAGACAGAAGGTCCTCTACTTTAACCAAGACATCTTTCACTACAATTCCACTTCTTGCATGTTTCACACTAATCTTGAAGCTAGTTATCTTTCCATTTGGTTGCCGAGGGAGAAACCAGATCAGATTTACAGCTGAAGAATTTAAGGCTTCAACTGTGAGATTCACTACTTTACCTGGAGCTTGAAGAAAAACAAACAAACAAAAGCAGTGAGATAAACTTTTCTTCTCAGCACTGAAAAACTGCAAACTCCTCTTTTTTTTTTTAATGCCATTTCTAGCTTCCAAGTTCTGAAGCAAACACATAAAAATCATTCACATACATACAGTAGCAGATATATAACCATTTTCAATCTGGTTTAAGTGAGAAATAAAATTATTTCAATCTCATATTATATATAGTAATTGTTTTGGTCAACTTAAATATATTCCTTTTAGAAGAAAATCATATACTATTCCAGAAATAGAAAATTTTTGCCCATTTTTTTTTCTGGTTAAGAGCAGCTGATAACACTCTGTTTTATTTCATTTTACTTCTGTCATCTTTTCTGCTGCACATAGATTTTTGGTAGCTTTAAGTAATTCAATTAAATTGGAATATTCACTATTATGGCATAAACGCTGCTCTTTGTATCAGTGACAGTTTCTGTCAAACCATCAGTGTTAATCACAGCACAAAGGGATGAGATGCAGCATCTAAATCAGATTTTACATGCTATTTTACATGCTGAGCTCTCCTGTGAATCAGAGCCCCGTAGCCCTGCTTGTAGTGTTGCCTACACGTGGCAGAGTCAGCAGCAGGTCCTGCAATAGCTGACTTAATACTAAGGAGAAAAGACTTTTCATATTATTTTAAAAAATAAGTCATTCCACAACTACAGATCTTCCACAGGTGAATTGTGACAGCTCCTCCAAGCCTCATACTTAGTGCTTTCAGTCCTGCTAAATCATTTCCAGATCATTCACCTCTTTTCCCCTCCTCCCAAACCACTTCATGTTTAAATAATTTTATCTTCTGGCTAACTTTCTCACTTTAAATTTCCCATCTTTACATTGAGAAAGTTGCTTGGTTTTCCTTAGCTATCAAAACAAGAATTGGAACAAAAAAATAATTAGGAAAGTAAAAGTATAAATGTTATGCCAATGACACATATCTCACCCAGAATTTGAAGAAACCTACCAATTGCATTTATAGTAAGGCATTTTAGGTTTAATAGAAATGTAGAAAAAAATTCTTCCAAAAGTAAAAAGCTTATGTTCTCATATGGAGAAATGCCAGGGCAAATGTCAAACATGAGTAAATAACAAAGCTCACAGAAGTAAGGTTTTTCACCAGCAATAATGCACAAATAGTGAAGAGCAATGATTTCACATAGATCCATGCAGCAAGCTTACTACTCCTCATATTGGGTTCATAAATTATTGCATTATTTGTGGAAAGTGATGATTTCTGCCATTAATTAAGATATCTCAGTCTGCAGTTTGCACAGAAGTAGAAAGCAGCCTAAACACAGATGGGCAGTGAGTGCCTTGGCAGCACGAGTTCTGTATTCCATCGAGGAGGAGTGTTGCGAGCTCGTCAGCCAAGGCACAGCTGCTCCTGGAGCACGGCTAAGATCACAAACACTAAATTAGTAAAGATTGTGCAAACTCAGACCATGTTTTTTTAATCTTCAAAACCACCAACTCGAATTTTCATTTCAGACTCTTTTCTTACCTTCAGAATTAGTACATAAAAATTTAATAAAATACATTCTGTGCTGAACTTCTTAGAATTATCACTAAACAAATACAGATTGGCTTAAACAGACAATGGCAGAGATGATCCCACAACAAAGTCTGTCTCCTACAACTGTTGCAGGCAACAGCAGATGGATCCACTTGATAGGTAGCTCTGCTCTGCTGTGACCTTGCTTTCTGCAAGCTTTTTCTACCTAGAAACTGGCACAGGAAAACTCCAAGAGAAACAGACTTTGTGTACAACAAACACCCCTATGGGCACACCCTAAATGCTGTTTCTAGCAAATAGAACAAGATGAACCTTTGTCACTGAGTGACAGAGTAAGAATAAGGATTTTGCTCTAAATGCATTGGAATTTGTTCAAGTATGAAATTCATATTTGAACAAATTAGTGCAGCTTTAATCAAAATAATTAACAGCTTTATTAAATTTACCACTTTCTGCAGTCTGAAAAAGGAAAGGATCACTAAACACTCCAACACCAGCACTGTTCTCAGCAGCAACCTACAGAAAAAAAAAGAAAGAATCCACATTAGAAAATCTACAGTATATACAGTTTCAGGGAGTATGAAAATCCTAAGGATAGACAGAGGTACAGCTTTTAACTTTCAAACTATGAATATACAAGTGAACATGCCCTTTATAGTTGTGTTCTATAACTTATACTAAATAAAAAAATTAAAAATTTTAAAAAATTTGTAAAATTTGTAAAAAAAAAAAAACAGAAAAAACATGTAACAGCATAAAAAATTGAAAAAAACCACACATGAATACCTACACATCAAAAGAAGATCCTTATTTTATGAGTCCCTACTTTATGCAAAAATCAACAGCAAAAATAACATCAGTAACACTCCTTTTTCTTACCACAATATGCTTAAAACATATTCTGCATTCCTATTTTACTTACTATAACTTAAAGGCGTAAAAAGGAAGATAAGTTCCCCTTAATTTCTCTGTCTCCTCTAGGTTAGCAAGAGCAGACCAACCTTCCTCAAAGCAGAAACCCAAGGAAAGCATATCTTTTTGCAGAAGGGCAATAGGTCAGTGGACTGTAGATGCACTTTATGATGGAGATACTTCAGTGCTCAAAATCATGGACAAGTCTTCCCACAGAAGAGCAATATATTGAGACTTTGGTAGAATATATGGAGATAAAGCAACAATGCCATTTGCCCTGCAATGTAGGGTTTGGTGACAATTCAACTCAGTGATGGGCCATGGCATCCAGTACTTACAAACAAGAGGAGGGAAGTCTAACTTCTTATTTTGAAAAAGAAGTAAAAGGGACAACAAAAGATAAACATGAGTAAAATTCCAACAGTGATGGGGAGAGGTGTGAGAAAGAAGCAAAGTGAAAAGTTCTCCAGCAAGGTTATAGCTGGCAATGTCAGGCAACAAAGATGTGGCAGTGGGGTTTAGGGAGCTGACAGTGCAGACTGTGGGGAAGGCAGGGTGAGAAGGGGTAGATGTGCAAAACTAAGTGTGGATCTCTGTAGAAGTGACAGCACACAGAGGGTAAAAAAGGGCAAAAGAAAACAGAAGGCCTCAGGCCAGAATGGTAAACTTGTTCTAATCATTTATTGGCACTAAACAGTGTGCTTTTCAAAACTGCAGAGACTAAACAAAAGAAAAAGGCTACAAGAGACAAACACAATAAAGGAATACAAGGTAGCATTGAAGATTTATTCTAGTATGTCACAAAGAGCCTGTGTCACTGGCTACCTCCTTCCCAAGCCACACAAACACCTCATGGCTACAGCCAACTCTACCTACTTATGCTTCACAGGGACAATGACTGAAAAATCCTTGGGCATTGATGAATTCTATGGTAATTGCAATAGCTCAGGAAATAGCCCAGGAGATCTCTAGGGGTTTGACATGCAATCAGGAAATTCTGACAGTATTTAAATTACACTGTATAAATCTTAAGCCATGTCCTCATCTAAACATTGTTTTTATTACCTCATCTGAAAGTAGATACTGTTGAATGAGCTCAGAAACAAAACTAGCACTAAGACAGACATGGAAGCTCCTACTTATGTGCAGCTTCAAGGCAACTGAATGGAATGAAGCAAATCAACACATAATTTAATTCTTGGTATTGAAAAGAGGAACCTCTACAAGGTTCTTATGAAAGAGTAAAGCAGGCAAAGAATTTCTTGGCAAATACTGCCAAGGGAGTAGCAGTTAATTTCTGTCCACATCACCTGAAGTCATCTACGGTTGAAGAGTTCAGAGATGGATCAGGAGTGCCTAATCTTAATGCAAAAAGTTCCATGTATGGAAGACATGCTTTAATGGATCTGGCTGGGATGATTTAGTAACCTACATGTAATATGCAAAGCACACCAGTCATTTGAAAGATGAAATCTCAATGAAGATAAGGAAGGATTTCAAAGTTCCTAAAAATTTTACCCTTTTCTTTTTATGTTTTACCACATAATGCCATATGTTAATCTGAATATCAGTAGAAGAAGGTACATTTCAGTGTAGGTTTGACTGGAACATTTTAAAGTAGATTTTAAAGACACTACTCAAATAAACTCAACTATCTCACTAATATATTTTGTTATTTGGGAACAGTAAATAACATGGTCCCTCAGAAAACTCTACAGGAACCTACTATCAACTCACACAATTTACAATAAATCAGAATTCAAAATACTAAGAGGCATTTGTAAAGCTTTTACCATAATTTCATAAGTTGTTCCAGGGTTAAGACTGGTGAGAAGAACTTCCAAACTATCTGGCTTGGTTGTGACCTGTGTATAACCTGCTTGCATCCATGGGCAGACTTCTTTATATTTGACAACATATGAGAGAATTCTCCCATTTGGATAGAGTGGTGTGTTCCATGACAGCAGAATCCCAGCAGAACCCACTCTTTCACCTGCAAGGAACATGGGTGGCCCAGGATCTAAAAAAAAATTTTTAAAAAATTACATATGCATACACACAAACACACACACAAGCACACACATCTAAAACAATTTTTAATTAAGATTAATGATAGTGGAGACATATTTACAGATGCTATAGAAAAATTAAATCATCTGCCAGGACAATCCCATAAAACTACTAAAAACTGATGTACTTCTGAATAAAAAGCTTTTATTTCTGGCTAGAGTCCTGTTAGAAATTATTAGATTAATTTTGGAAAGCCAGAAACATTCTTTTATAAGAATATAAAAAATGTGTTGCTCAAGATCTTTGTTAAAAAAACAGAGTTTAATGCCAATTTGACATCTGATATATTCTAGCACTCAATTAAAGTGTACTCTCTTGAAAAGCACATCTGCTTTGGCTACAATTTTTTTGGAAATAGCTCTGAATATATCTTTATGTACCACTATAGATAAATCAGAGTCTGGATATTATTACATGACACAACAGCAAATTTTTCAAAAGCTTGTAAATTCTTAAGTTCTCATAGAACACTTCAGATTCAGTATTTTTAAATGGTTGAAGAAGATGAAAAATTTTAATGACTGCTCAAAACTGATCATAATTTCTTGGACATTACTGTGCACATTAATAAACATAAGAAAGCATAGTCTTAAAAATGAACAAAATTTCATCAGTCATTTTTAACTCACTTGTCACATTTGTTGTCACTGTTCTGCTTGCAGGTGAACTATAGACTGAGGAAGAAACTGCAGAAACTGTGACACTGTATGTTGTTCCAGGAATAGTATTGGAAAAATCAGCCTGAAATAGGACATAGATTTATTTAAGCCTTTTACAAAGGCTGACAAAAATGATGCCACTCTACTCAACAAAAACCCAAAACAAACAAACAGAAAAGAACCCTACAAAACAAAGCACAAAAAACCCACAGAAAATTTTGAGCAATTCATTATAAAAATAGTTGTTTGCATCTGTTAGCTAGAATATTTTGCTGCCAACTACCCTTCATAAGATATGTTCAACATTCAATATTAAAGAACAACAAAATTAACTATTAATTTTATCCCAGAGTCCCGTAACAGTGTATCTATAGAGGTTTCTCTGTATTATCATTATCAAAGTAAATATGAAGCATTATAAAACTCCTTTTTGAAAGAATGAACAAAAAAACAACCCGAAAAACAAGTTTTTGACCCTTAAACTAACCCATCCTTTTCAGTAAACATAATTATTAACTTTTTTAGCAAGAAATTATATAAAATACCTGTATCTTTGCAGTTCCAATGAAAAACAAAAGCAAAACATCCAGAACAACCATTATTCCTGTTAATATTGTATGTTCCAGACAGCAGAATCAAAAAGTGCTCCTATATCTTTTCGATGGCTTAGTAGTGAAATGTTGCCTGCATTAATGATTTAAGCAGAGATCTTCCTGGCAAGTACACAATTAATGAGTCTGTACTACTCAATAGCTCTGCCCTTCCCTTGTTAAACTATTCATGAATCCTTGGATGACGGTCTGCTTCCTTCTAGTAGACCTTAAAAAAAAAGTTCACTACTTGTTGTTAGGTAACAAGCTGTGGATGCTGATATTTGCCCCAATCCCACCAATTTTTCATTAATACCTTTTTATTTTTGTATGGATTAAACAGCTAAGGAGGAAAGCTTGAATTCCTCATCAGCACAGCGCATAAGGAAAAGCTGGCCCTGCTAGTCCTGTAATAAAAGCACTTACTTGATACTCCCTAACTCCAAGATCTAGGATAACAACAGAAGCATGGTCAGGAACAAGATCCACATGAAATCTGTCTACAAGCCCATGTGGCAGTCTCCAATATAGTGAAAAATAATGTGATGAAACATTGAAGAATTTAAGACCTTCTGGCTTTGCAGGTTCTGGAAGACAATTGTGGAATAAAAGATATTAACTAAAATAACTCCATTTAAAATATATTAGTGGTTACAACTGAATAGAAAAGCATCCAAGAAGAGTTTACTTGTTATAGAAAGGATTAGTCTGGATATGGCAGCATGGGATCCAACATTGCTGCACCACCTCTGGGATTTGGTTGATGGCCTCCCAACTATGCTGGGATGCCCGTTCACAGAGAGCAAGCTCAAGTGTCTGCAGAGTGTCCAGTTAACAACAAAATCTCTGCACAGTCCTGGGGTTTCTGCTTTAAACTTAACACTACTGCTGACATAACTACTGCTACAGTTGAAATTCAAGATACAGCTAGGGTTTTTTCTGCAGCTAGCCACAGGATTGGCAACTCTTTAATACATTTCATGAATCTTGAATCCCAGTAATTCCATAAACTCTGGTCAGTTAAGATTCCAAAATTTGGGTAGTCTACTCCTTTTATTAAAGCCAAATTTCCATCTACTCATGTCACAACATCTCATTTTCTTCTGCTTTTAAATGCACCTTTAAATGCGTATTATTCACTCTAAACCTAGTAAAATTCTTCAGTAGGTCATAAAAATGTTGTCTACATATAAGAGTGTATTATTTGTTCGCCTGTACAATCTCTAGCCATGTTCATCTGTTTTCTTTCTACTTTGGAACTCATGTTCAGCTATCAGCTTTCCCCATGCTCATCTCTCAGAGCAAGCCCAGTCAGTGATGCTTTCTGTCTCATTTCAGATTCACCCTGGCACTCTGTCTGCCTTTCTAACATGGTTCTTCCAAATTCAGACTTCTAGTTAGTTTATCCATTAGTATCACACTGTGCAGTCTGAATAATGTATAGCTTCAACTGTGAAAGATTTCCATTCCTTTCTTATTTGCTGTAAATCTGCTAAGATTATCTATCTTTTATGAACTCCTTACACAGACTATGCAAAGTTGCAGAATTGCTTCAAACAGATTACTCCAGTTCTGCCATCAAGTAATCTGAAATATTAATAAATCTAAATATTAATTTTAGATTTTACATTCCATCTGTATTTGTCTCATAGGTATGATTTTTAATTCATGGTTTTATTTTGACACTAACAGAACAAAAAAAATATTAGTATTAGTGAAGGTGTGCAAGTTTAACTGAGAGCATAGGTTCTTCCTTTTAGTATATTCTTACAGGCCCTGAGTCCTACTGCACTTATCAGTCCTATTATTTGCATGGATCTCAACTTCCATTAATGCTGGATTTTATGTTTATGGAGGTCTCTTTGTACAGATTAATTTCTGAGTGTAGTTCAATCTAAAGCCTTAATTCTACAAACATTTCTAAGCCTGTTTAACTTCACTCACTGTAAATAAACACAACTACTGAAATAATTATAAGATAAAATTCAGCTGTGTGTAACTCTTTGCAGGATGAGATCTGAAATACTAAAAAAAGTCAAAAGAAATGTAACACAACTAAAAACATTATGTTTCTGACAGGTATCATTACATGCAGGTTGAATAGGGTTGTAAGGAATACATGCCCACAATGACAGTAAACTATTACATGGAAGATCTCTTGAAATTTATGTGTTACTCTACAAAGTGAGATGTACACAGATAAACATGCACTGCTAGGGACAGCTACCATTCAGTGGTAGAGGAAGCTGGAAACCATACAGACCTGTTACAAATTCAAGGACAGAGGAAGCTCCTTCAATATTTCCTTTCAGTCTTCTCAGTGTGAAATTATAAATGCCCCCAGCAGTCAGGTCTGTAACACTGAAGTCAGTCACTGTTCCTGGAATTCTGAACTTTTTTATAAAGGTGTTGTTTGATAAAGATGCTTTATAAGAAGTGAAGTTAGTCTTGGTTGGATTCCATGTTACAGTTGCAGAGGAAGAATTTACCATTTTTAATGTCAGAGCACATATCCTGGCAGGTTCTGTGGTAAAAATTATTGAGATTAATAAAGAAAAAAATAATTCCTAGTACTTGAAACATAATAAAATAACAGCTTTTAAAAATAAAAGGTTTTTACTTAAATTAATGTCTTGAGACTTCAAAACATCATGGAAGATGGATTATATGGATGGAATATGGATTTTTTGAATTTTAGAACTCTTTATATGGATATACAGAAAAGAGTGCCAATTTGTTGCACAGAGTAAATAAAACCTGGGGATGTACCTCCTGTGTGTATTACAAAATGTATGAGTGGAAGAAATGAAATGGAAGAAAATTTCAATTTTATCAGGTCTTCTCTAAGAGCAGTGATATTGCTCACTGGTACAACAGGATGAGAATGGAACACTTCGTAAGCAGAAGTAGAGATTTCAGTCACTCTAAAGTTTTCTAAAATACATTTTATGCCACATAATTTTAGAAAACTGGTCATCTGCTCACTTAGGGTCACAATAAATAGCACAGTCTCAGTGATTATCCCTTTTTTCCCTTTTTAAATAGTATTTCTTAATATATTATTCTTAAAATCACAAATAATTCACTAATAACGGCTCCATTAATCTGTGCAGCACAGCAGCTTGGGAGAGAAAAATGTTTCCATTCCTCCTAAAAAGTCAATCTCCCACATAATTGGTTTATCTTGCTTGAAGCTTTATGAAAAATACTAATTAATATATGCCTATTACTCAGCATGAAAAAAATCCTAAGGGTTTACCATTAAAATTATAGAGTAAACTTTCCACAACTTAGGTAAACTCAGGGCCCATCCAAAATTCTCTTGAAAATATTTACCTGAGGGAAAAAAGCATCTTGGGGGACATGATAATGTATATTCTGCTGCACATTTCATTCACAAGAGTCTGCAGGACTTGTTCTGTTTGGGTTTTTTTCAGAGATTCTTTGAATAACTAAGTGCAGACCCTCCTTTACTATTAGTTGAGTTAAGGAATTATAATCCAAACAAGCCACAGAATATCCATCAAAGAAGAGAGGAGGTCTGTGACATGCATGTGAATAAACTTGGGAGTTGATTAATTTTCTGATTACAGTTAGCTGGTCTTTATCTGCTTTGGCAGCCCAGAATTCAATATAAATCTTCTTCAAATTTATGCCACAAATAAATTTCCCTCTTTATTATGTTGCATCACAGGAACATTGGAAAATACTTGTTTTCCCAGAGACAAAAAATGAGTGCAAAGTACTGTTTTCTGGACCTTTTGAGGCTCTCTGAAGCACAATTTCTCTTACTGTCTTGAACATTCTGTGCACAGGAGAAACACCAACCTGAGACCACGGGATTGCAAGAATTTAGGAGATACAGAAACAATTGTAATCAAAACCTAAGGTAATTAGGAAAATATAGAAAGCTACTCTGGCAAGATTTTACTTTGTTAGAGCAGGAAGCTTTTCTCAAAGAACTATTTTCAGCCATGTCTAGACTCCTCAACCTCAATCCAGCGAGTTATGTACAAGGCTCCTATTTAAACAACAATCACAAGAAGAAGCACAACTTCCCTCCCAAAGGTGAAGTTTCATTTTCAACTCTGTGGTCTTTTTAATTTACTTACAAACAATGATTTAAATGTCTCTGAACATTTACTGGTTTTCAAAAAGACAATTTATAAGGTATTTCCTTACTTGTGATGACTTCTTTCTCCACAGCCACAGAGGAATCCAAGCCTTTAATTGTCCTTAACTGAAAAATGTATTCTGTCCCAGGAGTGAGATTTTTCACCACAGCTCTGCTGTCATAAATAGTTCTCGTAAGCAGCTTTTCATTATTCATCTGACAATATGAAAGCTATTAAAGCAAAAGAATTCCTTATATTAGGTTATTTAAGTTCATAAAAGTAATGCTCAGAGATTGTAACTACCCGTTAGTATAAAAATATTTAGAATACTTTCCACATTTTAAATAAAAAAAGAATCAAGGAGCTTTTTATTTATGTTCCACCAATGTGGAACTGCAGCATTTCTTAATAGCCCAGTGGTGAAAGCAATGTCTTTAATATTTAAAAGCAGATGCAGGAGGCAAAGTAAAATTGAGGCTTAGAGGTTTTTG